>NW_028162989.1:240000-367988 GCF_964263955.1 Coregonus lavaretus | reverse complement strand
ACATTGACAGGAGGGAGAGAGGACATGGTAGTGTTGGGTAGACAGCAGGACGTACATTGACAGGAGGAGGGGACATGGTAGTGTTGGGTAGACAGCAGGACGTACATTGACAGGAGGAGGGGACATGGTAGTGTTGGGTAGACAGCAGGACGTACATTGACAGGAGGAGGGGACATGGTAGTGTTGGGCAGACAGCAGGACGTACATTGACAGGAGGAGGGGACATGGTAGTGTTGGGTAGACAGCAGGACGTACATTGACAGGAGGAGAGGACATGGTAGTGTTGGGCAGACAGCAGGACGTACATTGACAGGAGGAGAGGGACATGGTAGTGTTGGGTAGACAGCAGGACGTACATTGACAGGAGGAGGGGACATGGTAGTGTTGGGTAGACAGCAGGACGTACATTGACAGGAGGAGGGGACATGGTAGTGTTGGGTAGACAGCAGGACGTACATTGACAGGAGGAGGGGACATGGTAGTGTTGGGTAGACAGCAGGACGTACATTGACAGGAGGAGAGGCCATGGTAGTGTTGGGTAGACAGCAGGACGTACATTGACAGGAGGAGGGGACATGGTAGTGTTGGGTAGACACTGTGTGGACGTACATTGACAGGAGGAGGGGACATGGTAGTGTTGGGTAGACAGCAGGACGTACATTGACAGGAGGAGAGGCCATGGTAGTGTTGGGTAGACAGCAGGACGTACATTGACAGGAGGAGGGGACATGGTAGTGTTGGGTAGACAGCAGGACGTACATTGACAGGAGGAGGGGACATGGTAGTGTTAGGTAGACACTGTGTGGACGTACATTGACAGGAGGAGAGGACATGGTAGTGTTGGGTAGACAGCAGGACGTACATTGACAGGAGGAGAGGCCATGGTAGTGTTGGGTAGACAGCAGGACGTACATTGACAGGAGGAGGGGACATGGTAGTGTTGGGTAGACAGCAGGACGTACATTGACAGGAGGAGGGGACATGGTAGTGTTGGGTAGACAGCAGGACGTACATTGACAGGAGGAGAGGACATGGTAGTGTTGGGTAGACAGCAGGACGTACATTGACAGGAGGAGGGGACATGGTAGTGTTGGGTAGACAGCAGGACGTACATTGACAGGAGGAGGGGACATGGTAGTGTTGTGTAGACACTGTGTGGACGTACATTGACAGGAGGAGGGGACATGGTAGTGTTGGGTAGACAGCAGGACGTACATTGACAGGAGGAGGGGACATGGTAGTGTTGGGTAGACAGCAGGACGTACATTGACAGGAGGAGGGGACATGGTAGTGTTGGGTAGACAGCAGGACGTACATTGACAGGAGGAGGGGACATGGTAGTGTTGGGTAGACAGCAGGACGTACATTGACAGGATGAGAGGCCATGGTAGTGTTGGGTAGACAGCAGGACGTACATTGACAGAAGGAGGGGACATGGTAGTGTTGGGTAGACAGCAGGACGTACATTGACAGGAGGAGGGGACATGGTAGTGTTGGGTAGACAGCAGGACGTACATTGACAGGAGGAGGGGACATGGTAGTGTTGGGTAGACACTGTGTGGACGTACATTGACAGGAGGAGAGGACATGGTAGTGTTGGGTAGACAGCAGGACGTACATTGACAGGAGGAGGGGACATGGTAGTGTTGGGTAGACAGCAGGACGTACATTGACTGGAGGAGGGGACATGGTAGTGTTGGGTAGACACTGTGTGGACGTACATTGACAGGAGGAGAGGACATGGTAGTGTTGGGTAGACAGCAGGACGTACATTGACAGGAGGAGGGGACATGGTAGTGTTGGGTAGACAGCAGGACGTACATTGACAGGAGGAGGGGACATGGTAGTGTTGGGTAGACAGCAGGACGTACATTGACAGGAGGAGAGGCCATGGTAGTGTTGGGTAGACAGCAGGACGTACATTGACAGGAGGAGGGGACATGGTAGTGTTGGGTAGACACTGTGTGGACGTACATTGACAGGAGGAGGGGACATGGTAGTGTTGGGTAGACACTGTGTGGACGTACATTGACAGGAGGAGGGGACATGGTAGTGTTGGGTAGACAGCAGGACGTACATTGACAGGAGGAGGAGACATGGTAGTGTTGGGTAGACACTGTGTGGACGTACATTGACAGGAGGAGGGGACATGGTAGTGTTGGGTAGACAGCAGGACGTACATTGACAGGAGGAGGGGCCATGGTAGTGTTGGGTAGACAGCAGGACGTACATTGACAGGAGGAGGGGACATGGTAGTGTTGGGTAGACAGCAGGACGTACATTGACAGGAGGAGGAGACATGGTAGTGTTGGGTAGACAGCAGGACGTACATTGACAGGAGGAGGGGACATGGTAGTGTTGGGTAGACACTGTGTGGACGTACACTGACAGGAGGAGGGGACATGGTAGTGTTGGGTAGACACTGTGTGGACGTACATTGACAGGAGGAGAGGACATGGTAGTGTTGGGTAGACAGCAGGACGTACATTGACAGGAGGAGGGGACATGGTAGTGTTGGGTAGACAGCAGGACGTACATTGACAGGAGGAGAGGACATGGTAGTGTTGGGTAGACACTGTGTGGACGTACATTGACAGGAGGAGAGGCCATGGTAGTGTTGGGAAGACAGCAGGACGTACATTGACAGGAGGAGGGGACATGGTAGTGTTGGGTAGACAGCAGGACGTACATTGACAGGAGGAGGGGACATGGTAGTGTTGGGTAGACAGCAGGACGTACATTGACAGGAGGAGAGGACATGGTAGTGTTGGGTAGACAGCAGGACGTACATTGACATGAGGAGAGGACATGGTAGTGTTGGGTAGACAGCAGGACGTACATTGACAGGAGGAGGGGACATGGTAGTGTTGGGTAGACAGCAGGACGTACATTGACAGGAGGAGAGGACATGGTAGTGTTGGGTAGACAGCAGGACGTACATTGACAGGAGGAGGGGACATGGTAGTGTTGGGTAGACAGCAGGACGTACATTGACAGGAGGAGGGGACATGGTAGTGTTGGGTAGACAGCAGGACGTACATTGACAGGAGGAGGGGACATGGTAGTGTTGGGTAGACAGACACTGTGTGGACGTACATTGACAGGAGGAGGGGACATGGTAGTGTTGGGTAGACAGCAGGACGTACATTGACAGGAGGAGGGGACATGGTAGTGTTGGGTAGACAGCAGGTCGTACATTGACAGGAGGAGGGGACATGGTAGTGTTGGGAAGACACTGTGTGGACGTACATTGACAGGAGGAGGGGACATGGTAGTGTTGGGTAGACAGCAGGTCGTACATTGACAGGAGGAGGGGACATGGTAGTGTTGGGTAGACACTGTGTGGACGTACATTGACAGGGCAGGGTTGAATCTGGGCATACTGGCGTCTCTCTCTCACCCAGAGGAGGGTCATGTGTCAGGGTGCTATGATCTCCTTGATACTTGATATTTTATCACATTCCTCCCAGTCTCCACCATGCTGCTTCTAATTGGTTAAAGGATTAATAATGGATGGGTTCTATTAACGCTGCTAGCAGGACTGAGAGAGGAGAGGAGAGGAGAGGAGAGGAGAGGAGAGGAGAGGAGAGGAGAGGAGAGGAGAGGAGAGGAGAGGAGAGGAGAGGAGAGGAGAGGAGAGGAGAGGAGAGGAGAGGAGAGGAGAGATTGGAAGCTAGGAAGCAGGTTGAGTGGTGGTGACAATTACCTTCTCCAGGAGAGAGAGAGCGAGAGAGAGAGAGAGAGAGAAAGAGAGAGAGAGAGAGAGAGAGAGAGAGAGAGAGAGAGAGAGAGAGAGAGAGAGAGAGAGAGAGAGAGAGAGTTTTTGCTGACTTTTATAAAAATGGGAACATAAGCAACCTTATCTTCAACACAGACCATCCCCTGGCATGGCACAGTGCTACAGTGAGGGAAAAAAGTATTTGATCCCCTGCTGATTTTGTACGTTTTCCCACTGACAAAGACATGATCAGTCTATAATTTTAATGGTAGGTTTATTTGAACAGTGAGAGACAGAATAACAACAAAAACATCCTGAAAACGCATGTCAAAAACATTATAAATTGATTTGCTAATTTTAATGAGGGAAATAAGTATTTGACCCCCTCTCAATCAGAAAGATTTCTGGCTCCCAGGTGTCTTTTGTACAGGTAACGAGCTGAGATTAGGAGCACACTCTTAAAGGGAGTGCTCCTAATCTCAGTTTGTTACCTGTATAAAAGACATCTATCCACAGAAGCAATCAATCAATCAGATTCCAAACTCTCCACCATGGCCAAGACCAAAGAGCTCTCCAAGGATGTCAGGGACAAGATTGTAGACCTACACAAGGCTGGAATGGGCTACAAGACCATCGCCAAGCAGCTTGGTGAGAAGGTGACAACAGTTGGTGCGATTATTCACAAATGGAAGAAACACAAAATAACTGTCAATCTCCCTCGGCCTGGGGCTTATTTCCCTCATTAAAATGCAAATCAATTTATAACATTTTTGACATGCGTTTTTATGGAATTTTTTGTTGTTAATCTGTCTCTCACTGTTCAAATAAACCTACCATTAAAATTATAGACTGATCATTTCTTTGTCAGTGGGCAAACGTACAAAATCAGCAGGGGATCAAATACTTTTTTCCCTCACTGTATATTAGCACACTACCTCTCTGTTAAGACGGGGGTTGTTAGCGATGGGTGGAAACTCAGGATACTAGACAACGAGGACTCTGAGTCAGCTAATATAAATCTCTATAAATCTGGAACAGTATTGGTACAGGGCAACCCCAAACAGTTCCAGCTGGACTTTCACCTCATCAAAGAAATAGCTCAGCAGGAGAAGCTCTCCCTTGAGAAAGATACCCCCACCCCGAGCGGGTCAGACCAGACCTCTTCATTATATAACCCCACAGACGAGCAACCCCAAGCGGAAAGTCAACCTCCCAGCACAGAGCACTACTCCCTCATTGAAATGAAGGATAAATTCACCCAGCTGGAGGTAAGGCAGGTGGAGCTGGAACAGCAGGTGAACACACTCCAGTCAGCACAGACCCAGACAACAGTCCAGCACAACAACACCCCCTTAACTAGACCTGGAGAGCTGCAGGTAGAGAGAGACATGGCTGCACTCTGGACTGTGGTGAGACAACATTAACAGGAGAAAGAGCAGGAGCAGGAGAAGAACAGAGCACTAGAGGAGAGGATCAGAGTGCTGGAGGAGAAGGTGAGAACGATGACGGGTGACAGAGAACAACCCATTAGAGAGCTGGCCACCCCGGCAGAGAAGCCAGCAGAACAGTACAACCTAGACCCTGACCATAGCCTCGACATCACAGCCAGACAAACAAATGAAGAACCCCAAGCCCAGGGGATCCCAACCCCTCTGAGCACCCCCCCCTGTCAGCCACCCTGATAGCCCTCCTGATGACCCCCCCACACCCACTGAGGACATACACAAGCCACAGATTGTACTCCTTATGGACTCAAACTTTTTCCCAAACACACAGTGTCTAAACTCTGGTGTCCAAACACCCAGCGCGCCCTAGACCTTCTGTCTGAGGACCGACTAGGATCACCCAGCCACATAATAATACACACAGGCACAAACGACCTGAGAACACAGCAGGAAAGGGTGGCCACAGCACTCAAGGGAGTGATAGAAAAAGATTATTCTACTTTCCCCAACGCACAAGTGGTTATCTCAACCCTGTTACCACGAAAAGACTTCCACCCTGCTACCATACAGCGGGTAAACGCAAGTATTTCCCGTGACTGTGCCTCAAAACCAAATGTTTACCTGGCCCACCACTCCACCCTGGACTGGAACAGCCTTTAGGACCTGGCCCACCTATACAACATTTACATTTACATTTACGTCATTTAGCAGATGCTCTTATCCAGAGAGACTTACAAATTGGTGCATTCACCTTATAGCCAGTGGGATAACCACTTTACACATTTTTACAAGGCAGCAGTGCCCACCCTCGCCCGGACCCTAAATGATATCGCCCTCAACCGCAGACCCAACACCTCACACAGGAGCAACAGATCAACAGACACCCCGCCCAGACCAGCGAGACACTCTCCCAGACCTGCGGGACTCCCCTCCCCCCGGACCTACACATGGAGGACCCCGCCGAGAGGACACTACATCCAGACCATACCATTACCAGACACACCCCAACTAATTAACACCCCCCAAGTCAACCATGCCCACACCCCATTTAGGCCCCCTCAGATCAGACCTATGCCCCTCCCACCCACCCCATGCCCCCCACTCCCGAAAAGGAGGGCCTCAACATGAAAGTCACACATACGAAAAAAACGTGAGCAGGCAAAAAGGCCCAACCTTCACTCTTACACTAGCCCAAGACAATGGCATGTACAGTTCCTTGCAAAAGTATTCATCCCCATTGACGTTTTTCCTATTTTGTTGCATTACAACCTGTAATTTAAATGGATTTTTATTTGGATTTCATGTAATGGACATACACAAAATAGTCAAAATTGGTGAAGTGAAATGAAAAAATAGAACTTGTTTCAAAAAATTCAAAAAATCAAATCATGGAAAAGTGGTGCGTGCTTATTTATTCACCCCCTTTGCTATGAAGCCCCTAAATAAGATCTGGTGCAACTAATTACCTTCAGAAGTCACATAATTAGTTAAATAAAGTATGCCTGTGTGCAATCTAAGTGTCACATGATCTGTCACATGATCTCAATAGATATACACCTGTTCTAAAAGGCCCCAGAGTCTGCAACACCACTAAGCAAGGGGCACCACCAAGCAAGCGGCACCATGAAGACCAAGGAGCTCTCCAAACAGGTCAGGGACAAAGTTGTGGAGAAGTACAGATCAGGGTTGGGTTATAAAAAAATATCAGAAACTTTGAACATCACACGGAGCACCATTAAATCCATTATTAAAAATGGAAAGAATATGGCACCACAACAAACCTGCCAAGAGAGGGCCGCTCTCCAAAACTCACAGACCAGGCAAGGAGGGCATTAATCAGAGAGGCAACAAAGAGACCAAAGATAACCCTGAAGGAGCTGCAAAGCTCCACAGCGGAGATTGGAGTATCTGTCCATAGGACCACTTTAAGCCGTACACTCCACAGAGCTGGGCTTTACGGAAGAGTGACCAGAAAAAAGCCATTGCTTAAAGAAAAAAATAAGCAAACACGTTTGGTGTTCGCCAAAATCCATGTGGGAGACTCCCCAAACATATGGAAGAAGGTACTCTGGTCAGATGAGACTAAAATTGAGCTTTTTGGTCATCAAGGAAAACGTTATGTCTGGCGCAAACCCAACACCTCTCATCACCCCGACAACACCATCCCCACAGTGAAGCATGGTGGTGGCAGCATCATGCTGTGGGATGTTTTTCATCGGCAGGGACTGGGAAACTGGTCAGAATTGAAGGAATGATGGATGGCGCTAAATACAGGGAAATTCTTGAGGGAAACCTGTTTCAGTCTTCCAGAGATTTGAGACTGGGACGGAGGTTCACAATGACCCTAAGCATACAGCTAAAGCAACACTCAAGTGGTTTAACGGGAAACATGTAATATCTTGGAATGGCCTAGTCAAAGCCCAGACCTCAATCCAATTGAGAATCTGTGGTATGACTTAAAGATTGCTGTACTACAGTGGAACCCATCCAACTTGAAGGAGCTGGAGCAGTTTTGCCTTGAAGAATGGGCAAAAATCCCAGTGACTAGATGTGCCAAGCTTATAGAGACATACCCCAAGAGACTTGCAGCTGTAATTGCTGTAAAAGGTGGCTCTACAAAGGTGGCTCAAGTTCTTTCTTTTTTTTGTCTTATTTCTTGTTTGTTTCACAAGAAAAAATATTTTGCATCTTCAAAGTGGTAGGCATGTTGTGTAAATCGAATGATACAACCCTCCCAAAAAATCTATTTTAATTCCAGGTTGTAAGGCAACAAAATAGGAAAAATGCCAAGTGGGGTGAATACTCTCGCAAGCCACTGTACCAGATGCTCAGCAGGCCAAACCACACGACCAACAACATTGGACACTTTATGGAACACAAAGCCTTCACTATTTCATCCTGGAATATCCAAGGCCTGAGGTCATCTGCCTTTGGCCTAAAGAGCAGGAACCTGGACTTCACCAAAGAAATCAGAAATACAGACATTGTCATCCTACAAGAAACATGGTATAGAGGAGATGGACCCACTGGTTGCCCTCTAGGTTACAGAAAGCTGGTAGTCCCGTCCACCAAACTACCAGGTGTGAAACAGGGAAGGGACTCAGGGGGTATGCTAATTTGGTATAGAGCAGACCTAACTCACTCTATTAAAATAATCAAAACAGGAACATTTGGCAAAAAATTTAACAGGAAATTATCTCAACAGAGAAAAATGTCCTCCTGTGTGCTACCTATATCCCCCCACTAGAATCCCCATACCTTAATGAAGACAGCTTCTCCATCCTAGAGGGGGAGATCAACCATTTCCAGACCCAGGGACATGTACTAGTCTGTGGCGACCTAAATGCCAGAACTGGACAAGAACCTGACACCCTCAGCACACAGGGAGGACAAACACCTACCTGGAGGTGACAGCATTTCCTCCCCCATATGCCCCCCTAGGCACAACTACGACAACATAACCAACAAAAACGGGTCACAACTCCTGCAGCTCTGTCGCACGCTGGGTATGTACATAGTCAATGGTAGGCTTCGAGGGGACTCCTATCAATCATGAGGCATCAAAGCCAAAGGAACTGAATAATATCAAGAAATGCTACAGATGGAAGGAAATTAGTGTCGAAACCTACCAAAAAACTATTAGGAAACAACAAATTCAATCCCTTTTAGATGTTCCACTGTAATAGTGAAGGTGTAAACTTGGCAGTAGAAAACCTAAACAGTATATTTGACCTCTCAGCTTCTCTATCAAATCTAAAAATCTCTAACAGAAAACCAAAGAAATGTAACAACAATGACAAATGGTTTGATGAAGATTGCAAAAACCTAAGAAAGAAATTGAGAAACCTATCCAACCAAAAACATAGAGACCCAGAAAACCTGAGCCTACGCCTTCACTATGGTGAATCACTAAAACAATACAGAAATATACTGCGGAAAAAGAAGGAACAGCATGTCAGAAATCAGCTCAATGTAATTGAAGAATCCATAGACTCTAACCACTTCTGGGAAAATTGGAACACACTAAACAAAAAACAACACGAAGAGTTATCTATCCAAAATGGAGATGTATGGATAAACCACTTCTCCAATATTTTTGGCCCTATAACAGAGAACAAACAGCAAAAACATATACAGGATCAAATGCAAATCTTAGAATTAACTATTAAAGACTACCAGAACCCACTGGATTCTCCAATTACATTGAATGAACTACAGGACAAAATACAAACCCTCCAACCCAAAAAGGCCTGTGGTGTTGATGGTATCCTCAATGAAATGATAAAATATACAGACCCCAAATTCCAATTGGCTATAATTAAACTCTTTAACATCATCCTTAGCTCTGGCATCTTCCCCAATATTAGGAACCAAGGACTGATCACCCCAATCCACAAAAGTGGAGACAAATTTGACCCCAATAACTACCGTGGGATATGCGTCAACAGCAACCTTGGGAAAATCCTCTACATTATCATTAACAGCAGACTAGTTCATTTCCTCAGTGAAAACAATGTACTGAGCAAATGTCAAATTGCCTTTTTACCAAATTACCGTACGACAGACCACGTATTCACCCTGCACACCCTATTTGACAAACAAACCAAAACAAAACAAAGGCAAAGTCTTCTCATGCTTTGTTGACTTCAAAAAAGCTTTTGACTCAATTTGGCATGAGGGTCTGCTATACAAATTGATGGAAAGAGGTTTTGGGGGAAAAACATATGACATTATAAAATCCATGTACACAAACTAGTGTGCGGTTAAAATTGGCAAAAAACACACAGATTTCTTTCCACAGGGCCGTGGGGTGAGACAGGGATGCAGCTTAAGCCCCACCCTCTTCAACATATATATCAACAAATTGGCGAGGGCACTAGAACAGTCTGCAGCACCCGGCCTCACCCTACTAGAATCTGAAGTCAAATGTCTACTGTTTGCTGATGATCTGGTGCTTCTGTCCCCAACCAAGGAGGACCTACAGCAGCACCTAGATCTTCTGCACAGATTCTGTCAGACCTGGGCCCTGACAGTAAATCTCAGTAAGACAAAAATAATGGTGTTCCAAAAAAGGTCCTTGCCAGGACCACAAATACAAATTCCATCTAGACACCGTTGCCCTAGAGTACAAAAAAAACTATACATACCTCGGCCTAAACATCAGCGCCACAGGTAACTTCCACAAGGCTGTGAACGATCTGAGAGACAAGGCAAGAAGGGCCTTCTATGTCATCAAAAGGAACATAAAATTCGACATACCAATTAGGATCTGGCTAAAAATACTTGAATCAGTTATAGAACCCATTGCCCTTTATGGTTGTGAGGTCTGGGGTCCGCTCACCAACCAAGAATTCACAAAATGGGACAAACACCAAATTGAGACTGCATGCAGAATTCTGCAAAAAGATCCTCTGTGTACAACGAAAAACACCAAATAATGCATGCAGAGCAGAATTAGGCCGATACCCGATAATTATCAAAATCCAGAAAAGAGCCTATAACCACCTAAAAGGAAGCGATTCCCAAACCTTCCACAACAAAGCCATCACCTACAGAGAGATGAACCTGGAGAAGAGTCCCCTAAGCAAGCTGGTCCTGGGGCTCTGTTCACAAACACAAACAGACCCCACACAGCCCCAGGACAACAACAACAACAACAACACAATTAGACCCAACCAAATCATGAGAAAACAAAAAGAGAATTACTTGACACATTGGAAAGAATTAACAAAAAAACAAAGCAAACTAGAATGCTATTTGGCCCTAAACAGAGAGTACACAGTGGCAGAATACCTGACCACTGTGACTGACCCAAACTTAAGGAAAGCTTTGACTATGTACAGACTCAGTGAGCATAGCCTTGCTATTGAGAAAGGCCGCCGTAGGCAGACTTGGCTCTCAAGAGAAGACAGGCTATGTGCACACTGCCCACAAAATGAGGTGGAAACTGAGCTGCAATTGCTAACCTCCTGCTAAATGTATGACCATATTAGAGACACATATTTCCCTCAGATTACACAGATCCACAAAGAATTAGAAAACAAATCCAATTTTGATAAACTCCCATATCTATTGGGCGAAAAACCACAGTGTGCCATCACAGCAGCAATATTTGTGACCTGTTGCCACAAGAAAAGGGCAACCAGTGAAGAACAAACACCATTGTAAATACAACCCATATTTATGTTGATTTATTTCCCCATTTGTACTTTAACTATTTGCACATCATTACAACACTGTTTATATACATTTTTTAAATTTTTTAAATTTTTAGTCATTTAGCAGACGCTCTTATCCAGAGCGACTTACAGGAGCAATTAGGGTTAAGTGCCTTGCTCAAGGGCACATCGACAGATTTTTCTCCTAGTCGGCTCAGGGATTAGAACCAGCGACTGTCACGCCCTGGCTCTGGGGACTCTAGTATGTTGAGCCAGGGTGTGAGTTTTCATTTGTGTTCTGGTTTTGTATATCTATGTTGGCCAGGGTGGCTCCCAATCAGAGACGGCTGTAGCTCGTTGTCTCTGATTGGGAGTCATACTTAGGTTGCCGTTAGGCAGTCTTTCATTGGGGTTTCTTGTTCTTAGTTGGTTTGTGTTAAACCGTAGACGTCACGTTATCGTTTGTTGTTTTGATCGTGTGATCATTCTAATAAAATAATATGTTCACCTTCAACGCTGCGCCTTGGTCCTCCTCCTTAGACGATCGTGACAGCGACCTTTCGGTTACTGGCACTACGCTCTTAACCACTAAGCTACCTGCCGCCCATACATAATATGACATTTGAAATGTCTTTATACTTTTGGAACTTTTGTGAGTGTAATGTTTACTGTTAATATTTATTGTTTATTTCACTATTTTTTTAAACTAATTTGCAAATAAATTCATTAAAAATCCTACAATGTGATTTTCTGGATTTTCTTTCTCATTTTGTCTGTCATAATTGACGTGTACCTATGATGAAAATTACAGGCCTCTCTCATCTTTTTAAGTGGGAGAACTTGTACAATTGGTGGCTGACTAAATACTTTTTTCCCCACTGTATGTTTAGAGAGTTTGCCATGCCAATAAAGCCCTTAAATTGAAATTAAGAGAGAGAGAGAGAGAGAGAGAGAGAGAGAGAGAGAGAGAGAGAGAGAGAGAGAGAGAGAGAGAGAGAGAGAGAGAGAGAGAGAGAGAGAGAGAGAGAGAGAGAGAATGTGTGATGGGTGTTCTTACTTGAGTTGTGGGGTGTAGGAGGCGAACCCTCCCTGGGGGAAGGAAGGAGGGGCGTAGCCATTCATCCTGGAAGGGGGTGGGGGTGAACTCAGAGGACAGTCACCTGATGGGCCAGTCACCTGATGGGACACACAGAGGACAGTCACCTGATGGGACAGTCAGAGGACAGTCACTTTGCTTTGTCGTGAAGGATGCCAAATCTGTTGTATCCTAACATATACTATGAGTCAATATTCACAGAACAATAAGGAATTCCCCTCGACCTTCTTTCCTATTAACCCCCTCCAGTGTAAAAGAGCCAACTACCTCGTAGATTTTTTTGTTATAAAAGAAATAACAAAACATGCAAAAAAGCTGCTGTGTTGTTCAATGTACCTTGTCACAACACAACTAATTGGCTCAAATGCATTAAGAAGGAAAGACATTTCACAAATGAACTTTTAAGAAGGCACACCTGTTAATTCAAATGCATTCCAGGTGACTACCTCATGAAGCTGGTTGAGAGAATGCCAAGAGTGTGCAAAGCTGTCATCGAGGCAAAGGGTGGCTACTTTGAAGAATCTCAAATATAAAATATATTTTGATTTGTTTAACACTTTTCTGGTTACTACATGATTCCATATGTGTTATTTCATAGTTTTGATGTCTTCACTATTATTCTACAATGTAGAAAATAGTAAAAATAAAGAAAAACCCTTGATTGAGTAGGTGTGTCCAAACCTTGACTGAACTGTAGGTACAGTGAGGGAAAAAAATATTTGATCCCCTGCTGATTATGTACGTTTGCCCACTGACAAAGACATGATCAGTCTATAATTTTAATGGTAGGTTTATTTGAACAGTGAGAGACAGAATAACAACAACAAAATCCAGAGAAACGCATGTCAAAAATGTTATAAATTGATTAGCATTTTAATGAGGGAAATAAGTATTTGACCCCTCTGCAAAACATGACTTAGTACTTGGTGGCAAAACCCTTGTTGGTAATCACAGAGGTCAGACGTTTCTTGTAGTTGGCCACCAGGTTTGCACACATCTCAGGAGGGATTTTGTCCCACTCCTCTTTGCAGATCTTCTCCAAGTCATTAAGGTTTCGAGGCTGACGTTTGGCAACTCGAACCTTCAGCTCCCTCCACAGATTTTCTATGGGATTAAGGTCTGGAGACTGGCTAGGCCACTCCAGGATCTTAATGTGCTTCTTCTTGAGCCACTCCTTTGTTGCCTTGGCCGTGTGTTTTGGGTCATTGTCATGCTGGAATACCCATCCACGACCCATTTTCAATGCCCTGGCTGAGAGAAGGAGGTTCTCACCCAAGATTTGACGGTACATGGCGCCGTCCATCGTCCCTTTGATGCGGTGAAGTTGTCATGTCCCCTTAGCAGAAAAACACCCCCAAAGCATAATGTTTCCAACTCCATGTTTGACGGTGGGGATGGTGTTCTTGGGGTCATAGGCAGCATTCCTCCTCCTCCAAACACGGCGAATTGAGTTGATGCCAAAGAGCTCGATTTTGGTCTCATCTGACCACAACACTTTCACCCAGTTCTCCTCTGAATCATTCAGATGTTCATTGGCAAACTTCAGAGGGGCCTGTATATGTGCTTTCTTGAGCAGGGGGACCTTGCGGGCGCTGCAGGATTTCAGTCCTTCACAGCGTAGTGTGTTACCAATTGTTTTCTTGGTGACTATGGTCCCAGCTGCCTTGAGATCATTAACAAGATCCTCCCGTGTAGTTCTGGGCTGATTCCTCACGTTCTCATGATCATTGCAACTCCACGAGGTGAAATCTTGCATGGAGCCCCAGGCCGAGGGAGATTGACAGTTATTTTGTGTTTCTTCCATTTGCGAATAATCGCACCAACTGTTGTCACCTTCTCACCAAGCTGCTTGGCGATGGTCTTGTAGCCCATTCCAGCCTTGTGTAGGTCTACAATCTTGTCCCTGACATCCTTGGAGAGCTCTTTGGTCTTGGCCATGGTGGAGAGTTTGGAATCTGATTGATTGATTGCTTCTGTGGACAGGTGTCTTTTATACAGGTAACAAACTGAGATTAGGAGCACTCCCTTTACGAGTGTGCTCCTAATCTCAGCTCGTTACCTGTATAAAAGACACCTGGGAGCCAGAAATCTTTCTGATTGACAGGGGGTCAAATACTTATTTCCCTCATTAAAATGCAAATCAATTTATAACATTTTTGACATGCGTTTTTCTGGATTTTTGTTGTTGTTATTCTGTCTCTCACTGTTCAAATAAACCTACCATTAAAATGATAGACTGATCATTTCTTTGTCAGTGGGCAAACGTACAAAATCAGCAGGGGATCAAATACTTTTTTCCCTCACTGTATGTGTGTGGAAAACATTTTATCACAGGTATGACATTTAACTTGTTTAGTATAGTCTGTTTGTAACTCCACTCACTACTTGTAGCTGTATAGTCTGTTTGTAACTCCACTCACTACTTGTAGCTGTATAGTCTGTTTGTAACTCCACTCACTACTTGTAGCTGTATAGTCTGTTTGTAACTCCACTCACTACTTGTAGCTCTATAGTCTGTTTGTAACTCCACTCACTACTTGTAGCTGTATAGTCTGTTTGTAACTCCACTCACTACTTGTAGCTGTATAGTCTGTTTGTAACTCCACTCACTACTTGTAGCTGTATCGTCTGTTTGTAACCCCACTCACTACTTGTAGCGGTATAGTCTGTTTGTAACTCCACTCACTACTTGTAGCTGTATAGTCTGTTTGTAACTCCACTCACTACTTGTAGCTGTATAGTCTGTTTGTAACTCCACTCACTACTTGTAGCTGTATAGTCTGTTTGTAACTCCACTCACTACTTGTAGCTGTATAGTCTGTTTGTAACTCCACTCACTACTTGTAGCTGTATAGTCTGTTTGTAACCCCACTCACTACTTGTAGCTGTATAGTCTGTTTGTAACTCCACTCACTACTTGTAGCTGTATAGTCTGTTTGTAACTCCACTCACTACTTGTAGCTGTATAGTCTGTAACTCCACTCACTACTTGTAGCTGTATAGTCTGTTTGTAACTCCACTCACTACTTGTAGCTGTATAGTCTGTTTGTAACTCCACTCACTACTTGTTTAGTATAGTCTGTTTGTAACTCCACTCACTACTTGTAGCTGTATAGTCTGTTTGTAACCCCACTCACTACTTGTAGCTGTATAGTCTGTTTGTAACTCCACTCACTACTTGTAGCTGTATAGTCTGTTTGTAACTCCACTCACTACTTGTAGCTGTATAGTCTGTTTGTAACTCCACTCACTACTTGTAGCTGTATAGTCTGTTTGTAACTCCACTCACTACTTGTAGCTGTATAGTCTGTTTGTAACTCCACTCACTACTTGTAGCTGTATAGTCTGTTTGTAACTCCACTCACTACTTGTAGCTCTATAGTCTGTTTGTAACTCCACTCACTACTTGTAGCTGTATAGTCTGTTTGTAACTCCACTCACTACTTGTAGCTGTATCGTCTGTTTGTAACTCCACTCACTACTTGCAGCTGTATAGGCTGTTTGTAACTCCACTCACTACTTGTAGCTGTATAGTCTGTTTGTAACTCCACTCACTACTTGTTTAGTATAGTCTGTTTGTAACTCCACTCACTACTTGTAGCTGTATAGTCTGTTTGTAACTCCACTCACTACTTGTAGCTGTATAGTCTGTTTGTAACTCCACTCACTACTTGTAGCTGTATAGTCTGTTTGTAACTCCACTCACTACTTGTAGCTGTATAGTCTGTTTGTAACCCCACTCACTACTTGTAGCTGTATAGTCTGTTTGTAACTCCACTCACTACTTGTAGCTGTATAGTCTGTTTGTAACTCCACTCACTACTTGTAGCTGTATAGTCTGTAACTCCACTCACTACTTGTAGCTGTATAGTCTGTTTGTAACTCCACTCACTACTTGTAGCTGTATAGTCTGTTTGTAACTCCACTCACTACTTGTTTAGTATAGTCTGTTTGTAACTCCACTCACTACTTGTAGCTGTATAGTCTGTTTGTAACCCCACTCACTACTTGTAGCTGTATAGTCTGTTTGTAACTCCACTCACTACTTGTAGCTGTATAGTCTGTTTGTAACTCCACTCACTACTTGTAGCTGTATAGTCTGTAACTCCACTCACTACTTGTAGCTGTATAGTCTGTTTGTAACTCCACTCACTACTTGTAGCTGTATAGTCTGTTTGTAACTCCACTCACTACTTGTTTAGTATAGTCTGTTTGTAACTCCACTCACTACTTGTAGCTGTATAGTCTGTTTGTAACTCCACTCACTACTTGTAGCTGTATAGTCTGTTTGTAACTCCACTCACTACTTGTAGCTGTATAGTCTGTTTGTAACTCCACTCACTACTTGTAGCTCTATAGTCTGTTTGTAACTCCACTCACTACTTGTAGCTGTATAGTCTGTTTGTAACTCCACTCACTACTTGTAGCTGTATAGTCTGTTTGTAACTCCACTCACTACTTGTAGCTGTATAGTCTGTTTGTAACTCCACTCACTACTTGTAGCTGTATAGTCTGTTTGTAACTCCACTCACTACTTGTAGCTGTATAGTCTGTTTGTAACTCCACTCACTACTTGTAGCTGTATAGTCTGTTTGTAACTCCACTCACTACTTGTAGCTGTATAGTCTGTTTGTAACTCCACTCACTACTTGTAGCTGTATAGTCTGTTTGTAACTCCACTCACTACTTGTAGCTGTATAGTCTGTTTGTAACTCCACTCACTACTTGTAGCTGTATAGTCTGTTTGTAACTCCACTCACTACTTGTAGCTGTATAGTCTGTTTGTAACTCCACTCACTACTTGTAGCTGTATAGTCTGTTTGTAACTCCACTCACTACTTGTAGCTGTATAGTCTGTTTGTAACTCCACTCACTACTTGTAGCTGTATAGTCTGTTTGTAACTCCACTCACTACTTGTAGCTGTATAGTCTGTTTGTAACTCCACTCACTACTTGTAGCTGTATAGTCTGTCTGTTTGTGTTGTTGGTCCTGCCTAGCATAATGTTCCGGTAGTTAGGTAGCTCTCACTCATCATGTGGCTGCTAGCGCCGTCATGAAAAGGGGCCTGAGGAAAGCCCTACAATAACTACCGACCGAAAAGGGGCCTGAGGAAAGCCCTACAATATTATGTTTTTCTAAGTAGTGCGAACGCTCAGAAGCAGGCAATGTTGGAAAGTAATCTTTAGACATGTTGTACTTTTCTTAAATGTAGTTTTGTAATTGACTAAAACAAGCAGACAACAAGAAAGTTGCGTTTGAAAAAGGTGAAGTTTTTGCTGTGAGCCAATGGAGTAACCTAGGTAACCACAGGTTGTTTTCCCCACAGGCGGGCGGGGCCGCGGCGTTCTATCTAGTTTTCCCCACAGGCGGACGGGGCCGCGGCGTTCTATCTAGTTTTCCCCACAGGCGGGCGGGGCCGCGGCGTTCTATCTAGTTTTCCCCACAGGCGGGCGGGGCCGCGGCGTTCTATCTAGTTTTCCCCACAAGCGGGCGGGGCCGCGGCGTTCTATCTAATACCCACTGGGACTATATGGACAGTTATATCCCCTTTAATGAATCTGAAACAATGGAACACACCTCCGGAAGTCCAGACTGTCACATGACGATTACATCTAAATCTACCCCATAGTCATATGAATGGATTACCACCGGTATCATATGAATGGACCGACCAGCCACTATCTTTCATCCCAACACCAGCACCTCTCTCCTCAGTGTCTCAGAGGGTAAAACAGACACCAAGGTAAGGAGGACCAAAACACAAAAGGGTTATCCTTAGATTGACGTTGTCTTCAAGCTGTCATTGACACATCAGATCATATGACAGGCTTTATACAATGAGCTATATGAAAGAGATAGGAAACATGATGTGGGATGGAGAAGATACAAGTATCAATGCTTTGACCTGCAGTAAGCACAGGACAGGGATCTCTCTCTATTGGGCTGTAAAGACAGTCATTACAGGCCTATCTCATTCAACAGGACAGGGATATCTCTCTATTGGGCTGTAAAGACAGTCATTACAGGCCTATCTCATTCAACAGGACAGGGATATCTCTCTATTGGGCTGTAAAGACAGTCATTACAGGCCTATCTCAGGACAGGGATATCTCTCTATTAGGCTGTAAAGACAGTCATTACAGGCCTATCTCAGGACAGGGATATCTCTCTATTGGGCTGTAAAGACAGTCATTACAGGCCTATCTCATTCAACAGGACAGGGATATCTCTCTATTGGGCTGTAAAGACAGTCATTACAGGCCTATCTCATTCAACAGGACAGGGATATCTCTCTATTGGGCTGTAAAGACAGTCATTACAGGCCTATCTCAGGACAGGGATATCTCTCTATTGGGCTGTAAAGACAGTCATTACAGGCCTATCTCATTCAACAGGACAGGGATATCTCTCTATTGGGCTGTAAAGACAGTCATTACAGGCCTATCTCATTCAACAGGACAGGGATAAAGTGGGTGGGGTTATATCCTGCCTGTTTGGCCCTGTCCGGGGGTATCGTCGGACGGGGCCACAGTGTCTCCCGACCCCCCCCGTCTCAGCCTCCAGTATCTATGCTGCAATAGTCTATGTGGCGGGGGGCTAGGGTCAGTCTGTTATATCTGGTGTTATTCTCCTGTCTTATCTGGTGTCCTGTGTGAATTTAAGTATGTTCCCTCTAATTCCCTCTCTCTCCCTCCCCTCCCGGAGGACCTGAGCCCTAGGACCATGCCTCAGGACTACCTGGCCTGATGACTCCTGGCTGTCCCCAGTCCACCTGGTCCTCTCTCCCTCCCCTCCCGGAGGACCTGAGCCCTAGGACCATGCCTCAGGACTACCTGGCCTGATGACTCCTGGCTGTCCCCAGTCCACCTGGTCGTGCTGCTGCTCCAGTTTCCACTCTTCTGCCTGCGGCTATGGAACCCTGACCTGTTCACCGGACGTGCTACCTTGTCCCAGACCTGCTGTTTTCAACTCTCTCTCACTCTCTCTACCGCACCTGCTATTTCAACCTCTAAATGCCCGGCTATGAAAAGCCAAGTGACATTTACTCCTGATGTACTGACCTGTTGCAACCTCTACAACCACTGAGATTGTTATTTGACCCTGCTGGTCATCTATGAACGTTTGAACATCTTGGAGAAAAATCTGGCCTTAATGGCAATGTACTGTTATAATCTCCACCCAGCACAGCCAGAAGGGGACTGGCCACCCCTCAGAGCCTGGTTCCTCTCTACCCAGTACAGCCAGAAGGGGACTGGCCACCCCTCAGAGCCTGGTTCCTCTCTACCCGGCACAGCCAGAAGGGGACTGGCCACCCCTCCATGTCATTATAGTGGAGGTACATCTAGTGGAATGCTGTTACATTGGACCAACAGCAGTGTATCGTGCCGAGACTGCTGAGAGATGTAAATAAAGACCTGGCTGGAGAGAACATCTAATCAAGAGATTAATCAAACAGCATGCCACACAACCAGTACAAACACACTGACCAGGTACCAGCCACCAGCCACCAGCCACCAGGTACCAGCCACCATCCACCATCCACCAGGTACCAGCCACCAACCACCAGGTACCAGTCACCAGCCACCAGCCACCAACCACCAGGTACCAGTCACCAACCACCAGGTACCAGTCACCAGCCACCAGGTACCAGGTACCAGCCACCATCCACCAGGTACCAGCCACCAACCACCAGGTACCAGCCACCAACCACCAGGTACCAACCACCAGGTACCAGCCACCAACCACCAGGTACCAGCCACCAGGTACCAGCCACCAGTCACCAGGTACCAGCCACCAGGTACCAGCCACCAACCACCAGGTACCAGCCACCTGCCACCAGGTACCAGCCACCAGGTACCAGCCACCAGACACCAGTCACCAGGTACCAGCCACCATCCACCAGGTACTAGCCACCAGGTACCAGGTACCATCCACCAGGTACCAGCCACCAACCACCAGGTACCAGCCACCAACCACCAGGTACCAGCCACCAACCACCAGGTACCAGCCACCAGCCACCAACCACCAGGTACCAGCCACCAACCACCAGGTACCAGCCACCAGGTACCAGCCACCAACCACCAGGTACCAGCCACCTGCCACCAGGTACCAGCCACCAGGTACCAGCCACCTGCCACCAGGTACCAGCCACCAGACACCAGTCACCAGGTACCAGCCACCATCCACCAGGTACTAGCCACCAGGTACCAGGTACCATCCACCAGGTACCAGCCACCAACCACCAGGTACCAGCCACCAACCACCAGGTACCAGCCACCAGGTACCAGCCACCATCCACCAGGTACCAGCCACCAACCACCAGGTACCAGCCACCAACCACCAGGTACCAGCCACCAGGTACCAGCCACCAACCACCAGGTACCAGCCACCAACCACCAGGTACCAGCCACCAGCCAACAGAACACCACGCAACAACAGCACAACACCAGTAGGCACCAGAACAAATATACTAACCAACACAAACACAAACGAGGACCAATGATTATACAAGGAGACCAGCTATGGAGACCAACCCACCAATGACTATACAAGGAGACCAGCTATGGAGACCAACCCACCAATGACTATACAAGGAGACCAGCTATGGAAAACACAACCCACCAATGACTATACAAGGAGACCAGCTATGGAAAACACAACCCACCAATGACTATACAAGGAGACCAGCTATGGAGACCAACCCACCAATGACTATACAAGGAGACCAGCTATGGAGACCAACCCACCAATGACTATACAAGGAGACCAGCTATGGAGACCAACCCACCAATGACTATACAAGGAGACCAGCTATGGAGACCAACCCACCAATGACTATACAAGGAGACCAGCTATGGAAAACACAACCCACCAATGACTATACAAGGAGACCAGCTATGGGGACCAACCCACCAATGACTATACAAGGAGACCAGCTATGGAGACCAACCCACCAATGACTATACAAGGAGACCAGCTATGGAAAACACAACCCACCAATGACTATACAAGGAGACCAGCTATGGAGACCAACCCACCAATGACTATACAAGGAGACCAGCTATGGAGACCAACCCACCAATGGACTGACTGGACTGACTGGTTGACTGACTGGCTCGCTGACTGGCTGACGAACTGGCTGACTGGCTGACTGGCTGGTTGACTGACTGGCTCGCTGACTGGCTGACGAACTGGCTGACTGGCTGACTGGCTGGTTGACTGGCTGGCTGACTGACGAACTGGCTGACTGGCTGACTGGCTGGTTGACTGGCTGGCTCGCTGACTGGCTGGCTGACTGGCTACTGGCTAACTGGCTGGCTGATTGTCTCCGGCTGAGTTCTGAGATGACTAAATGTTGTTTGCACAGCTCTGACTGACTCCATAGTGACAGACCAGGCTGCTGCCCTGAGCAAACAGTCCTGTTTCAACAGCGAGGACAGAGAGAGAAGACAAGAACAAAATGGACGCCTCACTACAGGAAGTCTCTCTGGATAAGAGTGTCTGCTAAATGACTCACTACAGGAAGTCTCTCTGGATAAGAGTGTCTGCTAAATGACTAGGAGGAGAGAGGAGAAGAGGAGAGCAGCTTCATGCCAGTGGCCAGTACAGTTCGGTCCATGATCTCACCATGTCAAAGTAAACATGAAGTACAGTAATGAACATCATCAGAGTGCTACAATAGTCAATCCTGTCCATTTCCAAATGGAGCCTCACAAAGCCCTCCACTCCAACCTGTGTTTCTATATCCACCCCTGTTTTTGGCTGGCCAATAGAAAGCCAGTGGGCTATAGTAGTACCCTGGCTGGCCAATAGAAAGCCAGTGGGCTATAGCAGTATCCTGGCTGGCCAATAGAAAGCCAGTGGGCTATAGCAGTATCCTGGCTGGCCAATAGAAATCCAGTGGGCTATAGCAGTATCCTGGCTGGCCAATAGAAAGCCAGTGGGCTATAGCAGTATCCTGGCTGGCCAATAGAAAGCCAGTGGGCTATAGCAGTATCCTGGCTGGCCAATAGAAAGCCAGTGGGCTGCAGCAGTATCCTGGCTGTCCAATAGCAAGCCAGTGGGCTGCAGCAGTATCCTGGCTGGCCAATAGAAAGCCAGTGGGCTGCAGCAGTATCCTGGCTGTCCAATAGCAAGCCAGTGGGCTGCAGCAGTATCCTGGCTGGCCAACAGAAAGCAAGCAAGCAAGTTTATTTATATAGCACAATTCATACATCGAAGCAATTATCAAAAATAATGAAAACATCATAATAATAAAAAAACATATACAAATTAAAAATGGGATAAAACCATAGGAAGCTATAAGGCTAAACAGTGTGGTTTGGTTTAAGTGCTCAGTCGTAGGCACGTGAAAAGAGAAGTGTTTTTAACCTGGATTTAAAAATGGATACGTTTGGGGCACATCTAAGATCTTCTGGTAGTTTATTCCAGTTGTGTACAGCATCAGTGCTAAACGCAGCGTCTCCATGTTTAGTTTGGGCTCTGGGCTCTACTAGCTGACCTGTGGTCATGGATCTAAGAGCCCTGCTCGGTTTATATTCTTCAAACATATCAGACATGTACTCGGGTCCTAAACCATTCAAAGATTTATAAACTAAAAGCGCCACTTTGAAATCAATTCTGTAACTGCCTGGAAGCCAATGTAAAGATTTAAGAACCGGAGTGATGTGCTCCGTGTTCTCTTGGTCCTGGTTAACGTCCGGAGTGATGTGCTCCGTTCTCTTGGTCCTGGTTAACGTCCGGAGTGATGTGCTCCGTTCTCTTGGTCCTGGTTAACGTCCGGAGTGATGTGCTCCGTGTTCTCTTGGTCCTGGTTAACGTCCGGAGTGATGTGCTCCGTGTTCTCTTGGTCCTGGTTAACGTCCGGAGTGATGTGCTCCGTTCTCTTGGTCCTGGTTAACGTCCGGAGTGATGTGCTCCGTGTTCTCTTGGTCCTGGTTAACGTCCGGAGTGATGTGCTCCGTTCTCTTGGTCCTGGTTAACGTCCGGAGTGATGTGCTCCGTGTTCTCTTGGTCCTGGTTAACGTCCGGAGTGATGTGCTCCGTTCTCTTGGTCCTGGTTAACGTCCGGAGTGATGTGCTCCGTGTTCTCTTGGTCCTGGTTAACGTCCGGAGTGATGTGCTCCGTGTTCTCTTGGTCCTGGTTAACGTCCGGAGTGATGTGCTCCGTGTTCTCTTGGTCCTGGTTAACGTCCGGAGTGATGTGCTCCGTTCTCTTGGTCCTGGTTAACGTCCGGAGTGATGTGCTCCGTGTTCTCTTGGTCCTGGTTAACGTCCGGAGTGATGTGCTCCGTTCTCTTGGTCCTGGTTAACGTTCTAACAGCTGCATTCTGAATGAGCTGCAGCTGTTTTACAGTCTTTTTCTGGAGTCCTGTTAAGAGGCCATTACAGTAGTCAACCCTACTGGAGATAAAAGCATGGATGAGCTTCTCTTGATCTTCTTGGGACACAAAGCCTTTGATTCTGGCTATATTTTTTTAGATGATAGAATGCTGTTTTGGTGACCGCTTTGATATGACTGTTAAAATGTGAGGTCTGAGTCTATCAGAACACCAAGATTACGCACTTGATCGCTGGTTTTAAGGATCAGAGAATCCAGCTCTTCACTAATACTTGTTCTTTTATTTTTATTGGCGAACACAATAATCTCAGTTTTATCTTGGTTTAATTGTAGACAATTTTGGTTCATCCAGGTATTTATGTGCTCTATACAGAGACACAGAGAGTCTATTGAGCTGTTGTCATACGGTTCGAGAGCCATATATATTTGAGTATCATCAGCATAGCTGTGGTAGTTAATGTTGTTGTTCTATAAAATTTGGCCCAGAGGTAGCATTTAGAGATTAAACAGAATCGGTCCGAGAACTGATCCCTGTGGAACTCCGCATGTCATAGCCACCCTATCAGATTCATGATTACCAATGGTGACAAAGTAACTCCGGCCATCTAGATAAGATCTGAACCAATCAAGGACTGTCCCGGAGAGTCCTACCCACTTTTCCAGCCTATCTATAAGTGTTCCATGATCGACAGTGTCAAATGATGCACTGAGATCTAATAGAACCAGAACTGTTACTTTATCAGAATCAGTATTCAGCCGTATATCATTTAAAACTTTAATCAGGGCCGTTTCAGTACTGTGGTGAGGTCGGAAACCTGACTGAAATCTGTCTAAGAGACCGCATGAGGTCACAAAATTGCTGAGTTGATTGAAGACAACCTTTTCAATGATCTTGGCTATAAAAGGGAGATTTGATACAGGCCTATAGTTGTTCATTATAGATGCATCCAGTGTTCTCTTTTTTAATAGGGGCTTGATGGCAGCTGTTTTTAGAGATGTTGGGAAAATGCCTGATTGCAGAGAGCTATTAACTATTTGCTGTAAGTCCATTGTTATAGAGATAAAAATTGTTTTAAAAAAAAGTCTGATGGCAGTGTGCCGAGACAGCAAGTGGAAGCTTTAAGATGTCAAACTGTTTCTTCTAGGGATTTTTGATCAATTGTATTAAAATGCGACATAATAACCAAGTTATGTCTTGGTGGTCGTGGCGACGGTACAGAGTCCTTTTTAGACTGAGCAGTTTTGATGGTCCATCTTATACTTATCATTTTTTCACTAAAGAAACACGCAAATTCATTACATTTTCACAGTGGACATGAGTTCGGATGGCATCTGCTTTATTGGGTTTGTAAGCTTGTCGGCCATGACAAATAGAGTGCGGGTATTGGTGATATTCTTGTTGATCATTCCCGATTTAAATGTTGCTGTCTGGCCCTGCGCAACTCATTGTTGAAGCTACCAAGGCGTTGTTTATAGATGTCAAAGTGAATTTGAAGTTTAGTCAATCAATCAATCAATTTTATTTTATATAGCCCTTCTTACATCAGCTAATATCTCGAAGTGCTGTACAGAAACCCAGCCTAAAACCCCAAACAGCTAGTAATGCAGGTGTAGAAGCACGGTGGCTAGGAAAAACTCCCTAGAAAGGCGAAAACCTAGGAAGAAACCTAGAGAGGAACCAGGCTATGAGGGGTGGCCAGTCCTCTTCTGGCTGTGCCGGGTGGAGATTATAACAGAACCATGCCAAGATGTTCAAAAATGTTCATAAGTGACAAGCATGGTCAAATAATAATCAGGAATAAATCTCAGTTGGCTTTTCATAGCCGATCATTAAGAGTTGAAAACAGCAGGTCTGGGACAGGTAGGGGTTCCATAACCGCAGGCAGAACAGTTGAAACTGGAATAGCAGCAAGGCCAGGCGGACTGGGGACTGCAAGGAGTCACCACGGCCGGTAGTCCCGACGTATGGTCCTAGGGCTCAGGTCTCTCAGTTGGCTTTTCATAGCCGATCATTAAGAGTTGAAAACAGCAGGTCTGGGACAGGTAGGGGTTTCGTAGCCGCAGGCAGAACAGTTGAAACTGGAATAGCAGCAAGGCCAGGCGGACTGGGGACAGCAAGGTGTCATCATGCCCGGTAGTCCTGACGTATGGTCCTAGGGCTCAGGTTCTCAGAGAGAAAGAGAGAACGAGAGAATTAGAGAGAGCATACTTAAATTCACACAGGACACTGGATAAGACAGGAGAAGTACTCCAGGTATAACCAACTAACCCCAGCCCCCCGACACATAAACTACTGCAGCATAAATACTGGAGGCTGAGACAGGAGCGGTCCGGAGACACTGTGGCCCCATCCGAAGAAACCCCCGGACAGGGCCAAACAGGAAGGATATAACCCCACCCACTCCGCCAAAGCACAGCCCCCGCACCACTAGAGGGATATCCCCAACCACCAACTTACAATCCTGAGACAAGGCCGAGTATAGCCCACAGAGGTCTCCACCACAGCACAAACCAAGGGGGGGGCGCCAACCCAGACAGGAAGATCACGTCAGTAACTCAACCCACTCAAGTGACGCACCCCTCCCAGGGACGGCATGAAAGAGCACCAGCAAGCCAGTGACTCAGCCCCTGCAACAGGGTTAGAGGCAGAGAACCCCAGTGGAGAGGGGAACCGGCCTGGCAGAGACAGCAAGGGCTGTTCGTTGCTCCAGCCTTTCCGTTCACCTTCACACTCCTGGGCCAGACTACACTCAATCATATGACCTACTGAAGAGATAAGTCTTCAGTAAAGACTTAAAGGTTGAGACCGAGTCTGCGTCTCTCACATGGGTAGGCAGACTGTTCCATAAAAATGGAGATCTATAGGAGAAAGCCCTGCCTCCCGCTGTTTGCTTAGAAATTCTAGGGACAATTAGGAGGCCTGCGTCTTGTGACCGTAGCGTACGTATTGGTATGTACGGCAGGACCAACTCGGAAAGATAGGTAGGAGCAAGCCCATGTAACGCTTTATAGGTTAACAGTAAAACCTTGAAATCAGCCCTTGCCTTAACAGGAAGCCAGTGTAGGGAAGCTAGCACTGGAGTAATATGATCAAATTTCTTGGTTCTAGTCAGGATTCTAGCAGCCGTATTTAGCACTAACTGAAGTTTATTTAGTGCTTTATCCGGGTAGCCGGAAAATAGAGCATTGCAGTAGTCTAACCTAGAAGTAACAAATGCATGGATTAATTTTTCTGCATCATTTTTGGACAGAAAATTTCTGATTTTTGCAATGTTACGTAGATGGAAAAAAGCTGTCCTTGAAACAGTCTTGATATGTTCGTCAAAAGAGAGATCAGGGTCAAGAGTAACGCCGAGGTCCTTCACAGTTTTATTTGAGACGACTTTACAACCATCAAGATGAATTGTCAGATTTAACAGAAGATCTCTTTGTTTCTTGGGACCTAGAACAAGCATCTCTGTTTTGTCCGAGTTTAAAAGTAAAAAGTTTTCAGCCATCCACTTCCTTATGTCTGAAACACAGGCTTCTAGCGAGGGCAATTTTGGGGCTTCACCATGTTTCATTGAAATGTACAGCTGTGTGTCATCCGCATAGCAGTGAAAGTTAACATTATGTTTTCGAATAACATCCCCAAGAGGTAAAATATATAGTGAAAACAATAGTGGTCCTAAAACGGAACCTTGAGGAACACCGAAATGTACAGTTGATTTGTCGGAGGACAGACCATTCACAGAGACAAACTGATATCTTTCCGACAGGTAGGATCTAAACCAGGCCAGAACTTGTCCGTGTAGACCAATTTGGGTTTCCAGTCTCTCCAAAAGAATGTGGTGATCGATGGTGTCAAAGGCAGCACTAAGGTCTAGTAGCACGAGGACAGATGCAGAGCCTCGGTCTGACGCCATTAAAAGGTCATTTACCACCTTCACAAGTGCAGTCTCAGTGCTATGATGGGGTCTAAAACCAGACTGAAGCATTTCGTATACATTGTTTGTCTTCAGAAAGGCAGTGAGTTGCTGCGCAACAGCTTTTTCTAAAATTTTTGAGAGGAATGGAAGATTCGATATAGGCCGATAGTTTTTTATATTTTCCGGGTCAAGGTTTGGCTTTTTCAAGAGAGGCTTTATCACTGCCACTTTTAGTGAGTTTGGTACACATCCGGTGGATAGAGAGCTGTTTATTATGTTCAACATAGGAGGGCCAAGCACAGGAAGCAGCTCCTTCAGCAGTTTAGTAGGAATAGGATCCAGTATGCAGCTTGAAGGTTTAGAGGCCATGATTATTTTCATCATTGTGTCAAGAGATATAGTACTAAAACACTTAAGTGTCTCTCCCGATCCCAGGCCCTCGCAGAGCTGTGCAGATCCAGGACAGCTAAGCCTTGGAGGAATACGCAGATTCAAAGAGGAGTCCGTAATTTGCTTTCTAATGGTCATGATCTTTTCCTCAAAGAAGTTCATGAATTTATCACTGCTGAAGTGAAAGCCATCCTCTCTTGGGGAATGCTGCTTTTTAGTTAGCTTTGCAACAGTATCAAAAAGAAATTTTGGATTGTTCTTATTTTCCTCGATTAAGTTGGAAAAGTAGGATGATCGAGCAGCAGTGAGGGCTCTTCGGTACTGCACGGTACTGTCTTTCCAAGCTAGTCGGAAGACTTCCAGTTTGGTGTGGCGCCATTTCCGTTCCAATTTCCTGGAAGCTTGCTTCAAAGCTCGGGTATTTTCTGTATACCAGGGAGCTAGTTTCTTATGACAAATGTTTTTCGTTTTTAGGGGTGCAACTGCATCTAGGGTATTGCGCAAGGTTAAATTGAGTTCCTCAGTTAAGTGGTTAACTGATTTTTGTCCTCTGACGTCCTTGGGTAGGCAGAAGGAGTCTGGAAGGGCATCAATGAATTTTTGTGTTGTTTGAGAATTTATAGCACGACTTTTGATGCTCCTTGGTTGGGGTCTGAGCAGATTATTTGTTGCGATTGCAAATGTAATAAAATGGTGGTCCGATAGTCCAGGATTTTGTGGAAAAACATTAAGATCTACAACATTTATTCCATGGGACAAAACTAGGTCCAGAGTATGACTGTGGCAGTGAGTAGGTCCAGAGACATGTTGGACAAAACCCACTGAGTCGATAATGGCTCCGAAAGACTTTTGGAGTGGGTCTGTGGACTTCTCCATGTGAATATTAAAATCACCAAAAATTAGAATATGATCTGCTATGACTACAAGGTCTGATAGGAATTCAGGAAACTCAGAGAGGAACGCTGTATATGGCCCAGGAGGCCTGTAAACAGTAGCTATAAAAAGTGATTGAGTAGGCTGCATAGATTTCATGACTAGAAGCTCAAAAGATGAAAACGCCATTTTTTTTTTTGTAAATTGAAATTTGCTATCGTAAATGTTAGCAACACCTCCGCCTTTGCGGGATGCACGGGGAATATGGTCACTAGTGTAACCAGGAGGTGAGGCCTCATTTAACACAGCAAATTCATCAGGCTTAAGCCATGTTTCAGTCAGGCCAATCACATCAAGATTATGATCAGTGATTAGTTCATTGACTATGACTGCCTTTGAAGTGAGGGATCTAACATTAAGTAACCCTATTTTGAGATGTGAGGTATCACGATCTCTTTCAATAATGGCAGGAATGGAGGAGGTCTTTATCCTAATAAGATTGCTAGGGTGAACACCGCCATGTTTAGTTTTGCCCAACCTAGGTCGAGGCACAGACACAGTCTCAATGGGTATGGCTGAGCTGACTACACTGACTGTGCTATTGGCAGACTCCACTAAGCTGGCAGGTTGGCTAACAGCCTGCTGCCTGGCCTGCACCCTATTTCACTGTGGGGCTAGAGGAGTTAGAGCCCTATCTATGTTGGTAGATAAGAGGAGAGCACCCCTCCAGCTAGGATGGAGTCCGTCACTCCTCAGCAGGTCAGGCTTGGTCCTGTTTGTGGGTGAGTCCCAGAAAGAGGGCCAATTATCCACAAATGTTATATTTTGGGAGGGGCAGAAAACAGTTTTCAACCAGCGATTAAGTGCTGAGACTCTGCTGTAGAGCTCGTCACTTCCCCTAACTGGGAGGGGGCCAGAGACAATTACTCGATGCCGACACATCTTTCTAGCTGATTTACACGCTGAAGCTATGTTGCACTTGGTGACCTCTGACTGTTTCATCCTAACATCGTTGGTGCCGACGTGGATAACAATATCTCTATACTCTCTACACTCGCCAGTTTTAGCTTTAGCCAGCACCATCTTTAGATTAGCCTTAACGTCGGTAGCCCTGCCCCCTGGTAAACAGTGTATGATCGCTGGGTGATTCGTTTTAAGTCTAATACTGCGGGTAATGGAGTCGCCAATGACTAGGGTTTTCAATTTGTCAGAGCTAATGGTGGGAGCCTTCGGCGTCTCAGACCCCGTAACGGGAGGAGTAGAGACTAGAGAAGACTCAGACTCAGACTCCGACTCGCTACATAATGGGGAAAACCGGTTGAAGGTTTCTGTCGGCTGAATGAGCGACACCGGTTGAGCATTCCAACAGTATTTCCCTCCAGAAGCCATGAGAAAGTTGTCCGGCTGCGGGGACTGTGCGGGGGGATTTATACTAACGTTACTGTCTGTACTTACTGGTGGCACAGACGCTGTTTCTTCCTTTCCTACACTGAGATTACCCTTGCCTAACGATTGCGTCTGAAGCTGGGCTTGTAGCACAGCTATTCTCGCCGTAAGGCGATCGTTCTCCTGTATATTATGAGTACAGCGACTGCAATTAGAAGACATCATGTTAATGTTACTACTTAGCTTCGGCTGTTGAAGATGTTGATGAACCATGTCCAGATAAAGCGTCCGGAGTGAAAAAGTTGAATAAGGGAAAAAAGTTGCGATGGAAAAAAGGAAAATAACGTAAAGTTGGCAGCTAAAACGCACAGGAAAATGACTCTTCTGTCTCGGGATAAACGTCCGGGGTGAAAAAGTTTAACGAAAAAAAGATGAGTGAGGACAAAACTAAAAAGTTGGTAAATTTGTTGAACACAGAGATTGATTAAACGTTTATTAAAAGTAAAACGTGAATAGTTTGGCAGGTAGCCAAGTAGCAACAAACAGCACAGCAGCACGGAGACAATGCGGAAGCGAGTCTTCCTCCATTCTCTCTTCAGGGCGCTTCACCATCATGGTGGTTCTCCGTGGTGTTTTCTGTTTGCTCATAGTGTTGTAGCAGTATCCTGGCTGGCCAATAGAAAGCCAGTGGGCTGCAGCAGTATCCTGGCTGGCCAATAGAAAGCCAGTGGGCTATAGACAGTATCCTGGCTGGCCAATAGAAAGCCAGTGGGCTGCAGCAGTATCCTGGCTGGCCAATAGAAAGCCAGTGGGCTGCAGCAGTATCCTGGCTGGCCAATAGAAAGCCAGTGGGCTGCAGCAGTATACTGGCTGGCCAATAGAAAGCCAGTGGGCTGCAGCAGTATCCTGGCTGGCCAATAGAAAGCCAGTGGGCTGCAGCAGTATCCTGGCTGGCCAATAGAAAGACAGTGGGCTGCAGCAGTTTCCTGGCTGTTCCTCCTGGTGATGCTGCTGCTTCTCACCACAGTTAGTGGCCAAGCCCCTCAGCTCCTGCTCCCACGGCAACAAGGACAGTGGAGCCCCCTCCTCACCAAGCCAATGAACACCTAGTCCTCACCATGGTAACGGGTCAAGCCAGGCAGGAGAGAGAGTCCCGCCCCTCTCTGTGTGTTAGTTACAACAGGAAGAGAAAGAAAGGGTATTCCCATCTCTCTATTGTCCATCTTTAATCTCATTAAGACATGACTACACCTCCCATCTTTCCTCTCATTAAGACATGACTACACCTCCCATCTTTCCTCTCATTAAGACATGACTACACCTCCCATCTTTCCTCTCATTAAGACATGACTACACCTCCCATCTTTCCTCTCATTAAGACATGACTACACCTCCCATCTTTCCTCTCATTAAGACATGACTACACCTCCCATCTTTCCTCTCATTAAGACATGACTACACCTCCCATCTTTCCTCTCATTAAGACATGACTACACCTCCCATCTTTCCTCTCATTAAGACATGACTACACCTCCCATCTTTCCTCTCATTAAGACATGACTACACCTCCCATCTTTACTCTCATTAAGACATGACTACACCTCCCATCTTTCCTCTCATTAAGACATGACTACACCTCCCATCTTTCCTCTCATTAAGACATGACTACACCTCCCATCTTTCCTCTCATTAAGACATGACTACACCTCCCATCTTTCCTCTCATTAAGACATGACTACACCTCCCATCTTTCCTCTCATTAAGACATGACTACACCTCCCAGAGGATCGTGTGTGTGTTCAGGGTGTGTGTGTGTGTGTGTGTGTGTGTGTGTGTGTGTGTGTGTGTGTGTGTGTGTGTGTGTGTGTGTGTGTGTGTGTGTGTGTGTGTGTGTGTGTGTGTGTGTGTGTGTGTGTGTGTGTGTGAGTGAGTGAGTGTGTGTGTGTCAATATGTCCAGTGCAGTACTGATTACTTTTCCCATGGTTTGTATTTCCTTCACATCTTATTAAGTGAAGAAGATTCAGTCCAGAATGCACCAGTTCAGGTCTTTGTTGCCATAACACCATCAGTGCTTTCGACAGATTCTCCATTTTAGGAGGTTTAAGTGATATTCTGAATTCAGTAGGTGTGAATGGAACCCTGAGGAGCTAGACAACGGTGAGAGAAGATGATGATGTCATAGTTCCGTTCTGGACTCTGGAGCATCTAACAGCGCTATTCTACCAACGCTACAGAACCTTGACTGCCCCAAGGCCAACGCCGTAGACTGAAGGAATGATCAACCATCTATAGAAGGATTTGATATGAATGTACTTCCTTCTGTAGAGATACATTCAATCCCAAGGCAATGTATTTCCAGAAACAGCTGATTAATAAAGATAATGTTATAATCTGTAGCTCAATTGGTAGAGCATGGCGCTTGTAACGGCAGGGTAGTGGGTTCGATCCCCGGGACCACCCATACGTAAAAATGTATGCACACATGACTGTAAGTCGCTTTGGATAAAAGCATCTGCTAAATAGCATATTATTATTATTATAAAGGCTAACATAACAAATAGTGGAACTGTTCTGGACAGGCTCATCAGCAGACCTGTTAGGGACAGACCTGTTAGGGACAGACCTGGACAGACCTGTTAGGGTCAGACCTGTTAGGGACAGACCTGTTAGGGACAGACCTGATAGGGACAGACCTGGACAGACCTGTTAGGGACAGACCTGATAGGGACAGACCTGTTAGGGACAGACCTGGACAGACCTGTTAGGGACAGACCTGGACAGACCTGATAGGGACAGACCTGTTAGGGACAGACCTGGACAGACCTGTTAGGGACAGACCTGATAGGGACAGACCTGTTAGGGACAGACCTGGACAGACCTGTTAGGGACAGACCTGGACAGACCTGATAGGGACAGACCTGATAGGGACAGACCTGTTAGGGACAGACCTGGACAGACCTGTTAGGGACAGACCTGGACAGACCTGATAAGGACATACCTGTTAGGGACAGACCTGATAGGGACAGACCTGTTAGGGACAGACCTGTTAGGGACAGACCTGTTAGGGACAGACCTGGACAGACCTGATAGGGACAGACCTGTTAGGGACAGACCTGATAGGGACAGACCTGTTAGGGACATACCTGTTAGGGACAGGCCTGGACAGACCTGATAGGGACAGACCTGTTAGGGACAGACCTGATAGGGACAGACCTGTTAGGGACAGACCTGATAGGGACAGACCTGTTAGGGACATACCTGTTAGGGACAGACCTGGACAGACCTGATAGGGACAGACCTGTTAGGGACAGACCTGATAGGGACAGACCTGTTAGGGACAGACCTGGACAGACCTGATAGGGACAGACCTGTTAGGGACAGACCTGATAGGGACAGACCTGTTAGGGACAGACCTGTTAGGGACAGACCTGGACAGACCTGTTAGGGACAGTTAGGGACAGACCTGTTACGGACAGACCTGTTAGGGACAGTTTCAACTCAGTAGCCCAGGTGTCCAACTCATTCCACGGAGGGCCGAGTGTCTGAGGGTTTTCGCTCCTCCCTTGTACTTGATTGATGAATTAAGGTCCCTAATTAGTCAGGAACTCCCCTCACCTGGTTGTCTAGGTCTTAGTAAGGAACTCCCCTCATCTGGTTGTCTAGGTCTTAGTAAGGAACTCCCCTCACCTGGTTGTCTAGGTCTTAGTAAGGAACTCCCCTCACCTGGTTGTCTAGGTCTTAGTAAGGAACTCCCCTCACCTGGTTGTCTAGCTCTTAGTAAGGAACCCCCCTCACCTGGTTGTCTAGCTCTTAGTAAGGAACTCCCCTCACCTGGTTGTCTAGGTCTTAGTAAGGAACTCCTCTCACCTGGTTGTCTAGGTCTTAGTAAGGAACTCCCCTCACCTGGTTGTCTAGGTCTTAGTAAGGAACTCCCCTCACCTGGTTGTCTAGCTCTTAGTAAGGAACCCCCCTCACCTGGTTGTCTAGCTCTTAGTAAGGAACTCCCCTCACCTGGTTGTCTAGGTCTTAGTAAGGAACTCCCCTCACCTGGTTGTCTAGCTCTTAGTAAGGAACCCCCCTCACCTGGTTGTCTAGCTCTTAGTAAGGAACTCCCCTCACCTGGTTGTCTAGCTCTTAGTAAGGAACTCCTCTCACCTGGTTGTCTAGGTCTTAGTAAGGAACTCCCCTCACCTGGTTGTCTAGCTCTTAGTAAGGAACCCCCCTCACCTGGTTGTCTAGCTCTTAGTAAGGAACTCCCCTCACCTGGTTGTCTAGCTCTTAGTAAGGAACTCCCCTCACCTGGTTGTCTAGGTCTTAGTAAGGAACTCCCCTCACCTGGTTGTCTAGGTCTTAGTAAGGAACTCCCCTCACCTGGTTGTCTAGGTCTTAGTAAGGAACTCCCCTCACCTGGTTGTCTAGGTCTTAGTAAGGAACTCCCCACACCTGGTTGTCTAGCTCTTAGTAAGGAACTCCCCTCACCTGGTTGTCTAGGTCTTAGTAAGGAACTCCCCTCACCTGGTTGTCTAGGTCTTAGTAAGGAACTCCCCTCACCTGGTTGTCTAGGTCTTAGTAAGGAACTCCCCTCACCTGGTTGTCTAGGTCTTAGTAAGGAACTCCCCTCACCTGGTTGTCTAGGTCTTAGTAAGGAACTCCCCTCACCTGGTTGTCTAGGTCTTAGTAAGGAACTCCCCTCACCTGGTTGTCTAGGTCTTAGTAAGGAACTCCCCTCACCTGGTTGTCTAGGTCTTAGTAAGGAACTCCCCTCACCTGGTTGTCTAGGTCTTAGTAAGGAACTCCCCTCACCTGGTTGTCTAGGTCTTAGTAAGGAACTCCCCTCACCTGGTTGTCTAGGTCTTAGTAAGGAACTCCCCTCACCTGGTTGTCTAGGTCTTAGTGAGGAACTCCCCTCACCTGGTTGTCTAGCTCTTAGTAAGGAACTCCCCTCACCTGGTTGTCTAGGTCTTAGTAAGGAACTCCCCTCACCTGGTTGTCTAGGTCTTAGTAAGGAACTCCCCTCACCTGGTTGTCTAGGTCTTAGTAAGGAACTCCCCTCACCTGGTTGTCTAGGTCTTAGTAAGGAACTCCCCTCACCTGGTTGTCTAGGTCTTAGTAAGGAACTCCCCTCACCTGGTTGTCTAGGTCTTAGTAAGGAACTCCCCTCACCTGGTTGTCTAGGTCTTAGTGAGGAACTCCCCTCACCTGGTTGTCTAGGTCTTAGTGAGGAACTCCCCTCACCTGGTTGTCTAGGTCTTAGTGAGGAACTCCCCTCACCTGGTTGTCTAGCTCTTAGTAAGGAACTCCCCTCACCTGGTTGTCTAGGTCTTAGTAAGGAACTCCCCTCACCTGGTTGTCTAGGTCTTAGTAAGGAACTCCCCTCACCTGGTTGTCTAGGTCTTAGTAAGGAACTCACCTCACCTGGTTGTCTAGGTCTTAGTAAGGAACTCCCCTCACCTGGTTGTCTAGGTCTTAGTAAGGAACTCATCTCACCTGGTTGTCTAGGTCTTAGTGAGGAACTCCCCTCACCTGGTTGTCTAGCTCTTAGTAAGGAACTCCCCTCACCTGGTTGTCTAGGTCTTAGTAAGGAACTCCCCTCACCTGGTTGTCTAGGTCTTAGTAAGGAACTCCCCTCACCTGGTTGTCTAGGTCTTAGTAAGGAACTCCCCTCACCTGGTTGTCTAGGTCTTAGTAAGGAACTCCCCTCACCTGGTTGTCTAGGTCTTAGTGAGGAACTCCCCTCACCTGGTTGTCTAGCTCTTAGTAAGGAACTCCCCTCACCTGGTTGTCTAGGTCTTAGTAAGGAACTCCCCTCACCTGGTTGTCTAGGTCTTAGTAAGGAACTCCCCTCACCTGGTTGTCTAGGTCTTAGTAAGGAACTCCCCTCACCTGGTTGTCTAGGTCTTAGTAAGGAACTCCCCTCACCTGGTTGTCTAGGTCTTAGTAAGGAACTCCCCTCACCTGGTTGTCTAGGTCTTAGTAAGGAACTCCCCTCACCTGGTTGTCTAGGTCTTAGTAAGGAACTCCCCTCACCTGGTTGTCTAGGTCTTAGTGAGGAACTCCCCTCACCTGGTTGTCTAGCTCTTAGTAAGGAACTCCCCTCACCTGGTTGTCTAGGTCTTAGTAAGGAACTCCCCTCACCTGGTTGTCTAGGTCTTAGTAAGGAACTCCCCTCACCTGGTTGTCTAGGTCTTAGTAAGGAACTCCCCTCACCTGGTTGTCTAGGTCTTAGTAAGGAACTCCCCTCACCTGGTTGTCTAGGTCTTAGTAAGGAACTCCCCTCACCTGGTTGTCTAGGTCTTAGTGAGGAACTCCCCTCACCTGGTTGTCTAGCTCTTAGTAAGGAACTCCCCTCACCTGGCTGTCTAGGTCTTAGTAAGGAACTCCCCTCACCTGGTTGTCTATGTCTTAGTAAGGAACTCCCCTCACCTGGTTGTCTAGGTCTTAGTAAGGAACTCACCTCACCTGGTTGTCTAGGTCTTAGTAAGGAACTCCCCTCACCTGGTTGTCTAGGTCTTAGTAAGGAACTCCCCTCATCTGGTTGTCTAGGTCTTAGTGAGGAACTCCCCTCACCTGGTTGTCTAGCTCTTAGTAAGGAACTCACCTCACCTGGTTGTCTAGGTCTTAGTAAGGAACTCCCCTCACCTGGTTGTCTAGGTCTTAGTAAGGAACTCCCCTCACCTGGGTGTCTAGGTCTTAACTGAAAGGAAGAACCAAAAACCCTGCAGACACTAGAGGCCCTCCATGGAATGAGTCTGACACCCTACAATGACAAAGGACACCACTCAGCATCATTCACCACCTAGCGGAGGATTCTATTGGCTCTGTGGGCTCAGCAGGGTCAGATCTCTTAGCCAGGCTATAATTAGCCTATCAGCTACAGATCACAGATCAACCACATATCAACCACAGATCAACCACAGATCAAACCACAGATCCAACCACAGATCCAACCACAGATCCAACCACAGATCCAACCACAGATCCACCACAGATTAACCACAGATCCAACCACAGATCCAACCACAGATCAACCACAGATCCAACCACAGATCCAACCACAGATCAACCACAGATCCAACCACAGATCAACCACAGATCCAACCACAGATCAACCACAGATCCAACCACAGATCCAACCACAGATCAACCACAGATCAACCACAGATCCAACCACAGATCAACCACAGATCCAACCACAGATCAACCACAGATCAACCACAGTTCAACCACAGATCCAACCACAGATCCAACCACAGATCAACCACAGATCCAACCACAGATCCAACCACAGATCCAACCACAGATCAACCACAGATCCAACCACAGATCCAACCACAGATCAACCACAGATCCAACCACAGATCAACCACAGATCCAACCACAGATCACCCACAGATCCAACTAGGATTCAACTCTTGATGGTCTTTCAGTATCACAACCTTTCAGTCTTTCAGTACAACAACCTTTCAGTCTTTCAGTATCACAACCTTTCAGTCTTTCAGTATCACAACCTTTCAGTCTTTCAGTACAACAACCTTTCAGTCTTTCAGTATCACAACCTTTCAGTCTTTCAGTACAACAACCTTTCTGTCTTTCAGTACAACAACCTTTCAGTCTTTCAGTATCACAACCTTTCTGCAGGAAGAGACTGGCTCAGTGGCTTAACACATGCAGGTCCACTGGGGATGAACCAGAGACATCTAACATCTATACAACACATTCAGGTCCACTGGGGATGAACCAGAGACATCTAACATCTATACAACACATTCATGTCCACTGGGGATGAACCAGAGACATCTAACATCTATACAACACATTCAGGTCCACTGGGGATGAACCAGAGACATCTAACATCTATACAACACATTCAGGTCCACTGGGGATGAACCAGAGACATCTAACATCTATACAACACATTCATGTCCACTGGGGATGAACCAGAGACATCTAACATCTATACAACACATTCAGGTCCACTGGGGATGAACCAGAGACATCTAACATCTATACAACACATTCAGGTCCACTGGGGAAGAACCAGAGACATCTAACATCTATACAACACATTCAGGTCCACTGGGGAAGAACCAGAGACATCTAACATCTATACAACACATTCAGGTCCACTGGGGATGAACCAGAGACATCTAACATCTATACAACACATTCATGTCCACTGGGGAAGAACCAGAGACATCTAACATCTATACAACACATTCAGGTCCACTGGGGATGAACCAGAGACATCTAACATCTATACAACACATTCAGGTCCACTGGGGATGAACCAGAGACATCTAACATCTATAACACACATTCAGGTCCACTGGGGATGAACCAGAGACATCTAACATCTATAACACACAATCCACAGAGCAATACTGAGAGAGTATTCTAGTATAAACCCATCTCTACTGTACCAGAGGATGGGTCAAAGTCCTAACTTCCTAACTTCAGATAGCTGCATGGCTGGGTTAGGGTTTACCGCTGTGGGATATCATGCAAACACAGAGTGGATATCCTCTTCACTGTAATGACTAAAACTACTGTCCCTTGTTAATGTTCCACTGGCTGGCCTCGTCTACAAGCCCAAAGGAAAGGAGAGAGAGAGAGAGACTGGCCTCGTCTACAAGCCCAAAGGAAAGGAGAAAGAGAGAGAGAGACTGGCCTCGTCTACAAGCCCAAAGGAAAGGAGAGAGAGAGAGACTGGCCTCGTCTACAAGCCCAAAGGAAAGGAGAGAGAGAGAGAGAGACTGGCCTCGTCTACAAGCCCAAAGGAAAGGAGAGAGAGAGAGAGACTGGCCTCGTCTACAAGCCCAAAGGAAAGGAGAGAGAGAGAGAGACTGGCCTCGTCTACAAGCCCAAAGGAAAGGAGAGAGAGAGAGAGACTGGCCTCGTCTACAAGCCCAAAGGAAAGGAGAGAGAGAGAGAGACTGGCCTCGTCTACAAGCCCAAAGGAAAGGAGAGAGAGAGAGACTGGCCTCGTCTACAAGCCCAAAGGAAAGGAGAGAGAGAGAGAGACTGGCCTCGTCTACAAGCCCAAAGGAAAGGAGAGAGAGAGAGAGAGACTGGCCGCGTCTACAAGCCCAAAGGAAAGGAGAGAGAGAGAGAGACTGGCCTCGTCTACAAGCCCAAAGGAAAGGAGAGAGAGAGAGACTGGCCTCGTCTACAAGCCCAAAGGAAAGGAGAGAGAGAGAGACTGGCCTCGTCTACAAGCCCAAAGGAAAGGAGAGAGAGAGAGAGAGAGTCAACCAGGGAGCACACACCTGGCCGACTGACACCCGGCTAGGTATGAATGATTGATGAACACAACAAGCTGCTGTGTGCTCATTATGTGGATCTGGGTCAGATACAGACAGAGAGAGAGACAGGCTGGCTGGTGGCTTCAGCATGGCCCGGTCAGATTCAGATACAGACAGAGAGAGAGACAGGCTGGCTGGTGGCTTCAGCATGGCCCGGTCAGATTCAGATACAGACAGAGAGAGAGACAGGCTGGCTGGTGGCTTCAGCATGGCCCGGTCAGATTCAGATACAGACAGAGAGAGAGACAGGCTGGCTGGTGGCTTCAGCATGGCCCGGTCAGATTCAGATACAGACAGAGAGAGAGACAGGCTGGCTGGTGGCTTCAGCATGGCCCGGTCAGATTCAGATACAGACAGAGAGAGAGACAGGCTGGCTGGTGGCTTCAGCATGGCCCCTCAGATTCAGATACAGACAGAGAGAGAGACAGGCTGGCTGGTGGCTTCAGCATGGCCCGGTCAGATTCAGATACAGACAGAGAGATAGACAGGCTGGCTGGTGGCTTCAGCATGGCCCGGTCAGATTCAGATACAGACAGAGAGAGAGACAGGCTGGCTGGTGGCTTCAGCATGGCCCGGTCAGATTCAGATACAGACAGAGAGAGAGACAGGCTGGCTGGTGGCTTCAGCATGGCCCGGTCAGATTCAGATACAGACAGAGAGAGAGACAGGCTGGCTGGTGGCTTCAGCATGGCCCGGTCAGATTCAGATACAGACAGAGAGAGAGACAGGCTGGCTGGTGGCTTCAGCATGGCCCGGTCAGATTCAGATACAGACAGAGAGAGAGACAGGCTGGCTGGTGGCTTCAGCATGGCCCGGTCAGATTCAGATACAGACAGAGAGATAGACAGGCTGGCTGGTGGCTTCAGCATGGCCCGGTCAGATTCAGATACAGACAGAGAGAGAGACAGGCTGGCTGGTGGCTTCAGCATGGCCCCTCAGATTCAGATACAGACAGAGAGAGAGACAGGCTGGCTGGTGGCTTCAGCATGGCCCGGTCAGATTCAGATACAGACAGAGAGATAGACAGGCTGGCTGGTGGCTTCAGCATGGCCCGGTCAGATTCAGATACAGACAGAGAGAGAGACAGGCTGGCTGGTGGCTTCAGCATGGCCCGGTCAGATTCAGATACAGACAGAGAGAGAGACAGGCTGGCTGGTGGCTTCAGCATGGCCCCTCAGATTCAGATACAGACAGAGAGAGAGACAGGCTGGCTGGTGGCTTCAGCATGGCCCGGTCAGATTCAGATACAGACAGAGAGATAGACAGGCTGGCTGGTGGCTTCAGCATGGCCCGGTCAGATTCAGATACAGACAGAGAGAGAGACAGGCTGGCTGGTGGCTTCAGCATGGCCCGGTCAGATTCAGATACAGACAGAGAGAGAGACAGGCTGGCTGGTGGCTTCAGCATGGCCCGGTCAGAATCAGATACAGACAGAGAGAGAGACAGGCTGGCTGGTGGCTTCAGCATGGCCCGGTCAGATTCAGATACAGACAGAGAGAGAGACAGGCTGGCTGGTGGCTTCAGCATGGCCCGGTCAGATTCAGATACAGACAGAGAGAGAGACAGGCTGGCTGGTGGCTTCAGCATGGCCCGGTCAGATTCAGATACAGACAGAGAGAGAGACAGGCTGGCTGGTGGCTTCAGCATGGCCCCTCAGATTCAGATACAGACAGAGAGAGAGACAGGCTGCCTGGTGGCTTCAGCATGGCCCCTCAGATTCAGATACAGACAGAGAGAGAGACAGGCTGGATGGTGGCTTCAGCATGGCCCGGTCAGATTCAGATACAGACAGAGAGAGAGACAGGCTGGCTGGTGGCTTCAGCATGGCCCGGTCAGATTCAGATACAGACAGAGAGAGAGACAGGCTGGCTGGTGGCTTCAGCATGGCCCGGTCAGATTCAGATACAGACAGAGAGAGAGACAGGCTGGCTGGTGGCTTCAGCATGGCCCGGTCAGATTCAGATACAGACAGAGAGAGAGACAGGCTGGCTGGTGGCTTCAGCATGGCCCGGTCAGATTCAGATACAGACAGAGAGATAGACAGGCTGGCTGGTGGCTTCAGCATGGCCCGGTCAGATTCAGATACAGACAGAGAGAGAGACAGGCTGGCTGGTGGCTTCAGCATGGCCCGGTCAGATTCAGATACAGACAGAGAGAGAGACAGGCTGGCTGGTGGCTTCAGCATGGCCCCTCAGATTCAGATACAGACAGAGAGAGAGACAGGCTGGCTGGTGGCTTCAGCATGGCCCGGTCAGATTCAGATACAGACAGAGAGATAGACAGGCTGGCTGGTGGCTTCAGCATGGCCCGGTCAGATTCAGATACAGACAGAGAGAGAGACAGGCTGGCTGGTGGCTTCAGCATGGCCCGGTCAGATTCAGATACAGACAGAGAGAGAGACAGGCTGGCTGGTGGCTTCAGCATGGCCCGGTCAGATTCAGATACAGACAGAGAGAGAGACAGGCTGGCTGGTGGCTTCAGCATGGCCCGGTCAGATTCAGATACAGACAGAGAGAGAGACAGGCTGGCTGGTGGCTTCAGCATGGCCCGGTCAGATTCAGATACAGACAGAGAGAGAGACAGGCTGGCTGGTGGCTTCAGCATGGCCCGGTCAGATTCAGATACAGACAGAGAGAGAGACAGGCTGGCTGGTGGCTTCAGCATGGCCCCTCAGATTCAGATACAGACAGAGAGAGAGACAGGCTGCCTGGTGGCTTCAGCATGGCCCCTCAGATTCAGATACAGACAGAGAGAGAGACAGGCTGGATGGTGGCTTCAGCATGGCCCGGTCAGATTCAGATACAGACAGAGAGAGAGACAGGCTGGCTGGTGGCTTCAGCATGGCCCGGTCAGATTCAGATACAGACAGAGAGAGAGACAGGCTGGCTGGTGGCTTCAGCATGGCCCGGTCAGATTCAGATACAGACAGAGAGAGAGACAGGCTGGCTGGTGGCTTCAGCATGGCCCGGTCAGATTCAGATACAGACAGAGAGAGAGACAGGCTGGCTGGTGGCTTCAGCATGGCCCGGTCAGATTCAGATACAGACAGAGAGAGAGACAGGCTGGCTGGTGGCTTCAGCATGGCCCGGTCAGATTCAGATACAGACAGAGAGAGAGACAGGCTGGCTGGTGGCTTCAGCATGGCCTGGTCAGATTCAGATACAGACAGAGAGAGAGACAGGCTGGCTGGTGGCTTCAGCATGGCCCCTCAGATTCAGATACAGACAGAGAGAGAGACAGGCTGGCTGGTGGCTTCAGCATGGCCCGGTCAGATTCAGATACAGACAGAGAGAGAGACAGGCTGGCTGGTGGCTTCAGCATGGCCCCTCAGATTCAGATACAGACAGAGAGAGAGACAGGCTGGCTGGTGGCTTCAGCATGGCCCGGTCAGATTCAGATACAGACAGAGAGAGAGACAGGCTGGCTGGTGGCTTCAGCATGGCCCGGTCAGATTCAGATACAGACAGAGAGAGAGACAGGCTGGCTGGTGGCTTCAGCATGGCCCGGTCAGATTCAGATACAGACAGAGAGAGAGACAGGCTGGCTGGTGGCTTCAGCATGGCCCCTCAGATTCAGATACAGACAGAGAGAGAGACAGGCTGGCTGGTGGCTTCAGCATGGCCCGGTCAGATTCAGATACAGACAGAGAGAGAGACAGGCTGGCTGGTTGGCTGGTGAAAGGCCTGTTCCCCTCCCAGGCTGGCTGGCTGGTTGGCTAGTGAAAGGCCTGTTCCCCTCCCAGGCTGGCTGGTTGGCTAGTGAAAGGCCTGTTCCCCTCCCAGGCTGGCTGGTTGGCTAGTGAAAGGCCTGTTCCCCTCCCAGGCTGGCTGGTTGGCTAGTGAAAGGCCTGTTCCCCTCCCAGGCTGGCTGGTTGGCTAGTGAAAGGCCTGTTCCCCTCCCAGGCTGGCTGGCTGGTTGGCTAGTGAAAGGCCTGTTCCCCTCCCAGGCTGGCTGGTTGGCTAGTGAAAGGCCTGTTCCCCTCCCAGGCTGGCTGGTTGGCTAGTGAAAGGCCTGTTCCCCTCCCAGGCTGGCTGGTTGGCTAGTGAAAGGCCTGTTCCCCTCCCAGGCTGGCTGGCTGGTTGGCTAGTGAAAGGCCTGTTCCCCTCCCAGGCTGGCTGGTTGGCTAGTGAAAGGCCTGTTCCCCTCCCAGGCTGGCTGGTTGGCTAGTGAAAGGCCTGTTCCCCTCCCAGGCTGGCTGGTTGGCTAGTGAAAGGCCTGTTCCCCTTCCAGGCTGGCTGGTTGGCTAGTGAAAGGCCTGTTCCCCTCCCAGGCTGGCTGGTTGGCTAGTGAAAGGCCTGTTCCCCTCCCTGGCTGGCTGGTTGGCTAGTGAAAGGCCTGTTCCCCTCCCAGGCTGGCTGGTTGGCTAGTGAAAGGCCTGTTCCCCTCCCAGGCTGGCTGGTTGGCTAGTGAAAGGCCTGTTCCCCTCCCAGGCTGGCTGGTTGGCTAGTGAAAGGCCTGTTCCCCTCCCAGGCTGGCTGGTTGGCTAGTGAAAGGCCTGTTCCCCTCCCAGGCTGGCTGGTTGGCTAGTGAAAGGCCTGTTCCCCTCCCAGGCTGGCTGGTTGGCTAGTGAAAGGCCTGTTCCCCTCCCAGGCTGGCTGGTTGGCTAGTGAAAGGCCTGTTCCCCTCCCAGGCTGGCTGGCTGGTTGGCTAGTGAAAGGCCTGTTCCCCTCCCAGGCTGGCTGGTTGGCTAGTGAAAGGCCTGTTCCCCTCCCAGGCTGGCTGGTTGGCTAGTGAAAGGCCTGTTCCCCTCCCAGGCTGGCTGGTTGGCTAGTGAAAGGCCTGTTCCCCTCCCAGGCTGGCTGGCTGGTTGGCTAGTGAAAGGCCTGTTCCCCTCCCAGGCTGGCTGGTTGGCTAGTGAAAGGCCTGTTCCCCTCCCAGGCTGGCTGGTTGGCTAGTGAAAGGCCTGTTCCCCTCCCAGGCTGGCTGGTTGGCTAGTGAAAGGCCTGTTCCCCTTCCAGGCTGGCTGGTTGGCTAGTGAAAGGCCTGTTCCCCTCCCAGGCTGGCTGGTTGGCTAGTGAAAGGCCTGTTCCCCTCCCTGGCTGGCTGGTTGGCTAGTGAAAGGCCTGTTCCCCTCCCAGGCTGGCTGGTTGGCTAGTGAAAGGCCTGTTCCCCTCCCAGGCTGGCTGGTTGGCTAGTGAAAGGCCTGTTCCCCTCCCAGGCTGGCTGGTTGGCTAGTGAAAGGCCTGTTCCCCTCCCAGGCTGGCTGGTTGGCTAGTGAAAGGCCTGTTCCCCTCCCAGGCTGGCTGGTTGGCTAGTGAAAGGCCTGTTCCCCTCCCAGGCTGGCTGGTTGGCTAGTGAAAGGCCTGTTCCCCTCCCAGGCTGGCTGGCTGGCTAGTGAAAGGCCTGTTCCCCTCCCAGGCTGGCTGGTTGGCTAGTGAAAGGCCTGTTCCCCTCCCAGGCTGGCTGGTTGGCTAGTGAAAGGCCTGTTCCCCTCCCAGGCTGGCTGGTTGGCTAGTGAAAGGCCTGTTCCCCTCCCAGGCTGGCTGGTTGGCTAGTGGCCTCAGAGTCAGCATGGCTCAGTCTGACGCCTCCACAGTCTGACCTAAACAATATGAAGGACCCCACCAGCATTGACAGGTGGATCACAACAACACAGAGTACCTACTACCTGGACTGCTGTCCTGTTTCCTGCTAGTCAACAACAACACAGAGTACCTACTACCTGGACTGGTGTCCTGTTTCCTGCTAGTCAACAACAACACAGAGTACCTACTACCTGGACTGGTGTCCTGTTTCCTGCTAGTCAACAACAACACAGAGTACCTACTACCTGGACTGGTGTCCTGTTTCCTGCTAGTCAACAACAACACAGAGTACCTACTACCTGGACTGGTGTCCTGTTTCCTGCTAGTCAACAACAACACAGAGTACCTACTACCTGGACTGGTGTCCTGTTTCCTGCTAGTCAACAACAACACAGAGTACCTACTACCTGGACTGCTGTCCTGTTTCCTGCTAGTCAACAACAACACAGAGTACCTACTACCTGGACTGGTGTCCTGTTTCCTGCTAGTCAACAACAACACAGAGTACCTACTACCTGGACTGGTGTCCTGTTTCCTGCTAGTCAACAACAACACAGAGTACCTACTACCTGGACTGCTGTCCTGTTTCCTGCTAGTCAACAACAACACAGAGTCCCTACTACCTGGACTGGTGTCCTGTTTCCTGCTAGTCAACGTCTTGTTCATGTCATATGATGCCACCAGGAATAGCTTAGTGGTTAAGAGCGTTGTGCCAGTACCTGAAAGGTCGCTGGTTCTAATCCCAGAGCCGACTAGGTGAAAAATCTGCCGATGTGCCCTTGAGCAAGGCACTTAACCCTAATTGCTCCTGTAAGTCGCTCTGGAAATGTAATAACTCTGGTATATCCGGTCAGCTCCATTATTATTGGATTGATAAAGGTGAGTAAAACAACTATACAAATACTGAGAAATATTGTTGCTCCAAACTTCTTCAAAATTATATTATTTTATAGTATTACAATTGCTCAGAGAAAGAGATTTTGTTTAACAAGTAATTTGTTTTCTTCTCCAAAAAGATAGGGGACAAAATTAACCCCTGTTTTCAATACCTTTCAATACCTCACCTTGGGAGGATAACACATGGGCCTCCCGAGTGGTGCAGTGGTCTAAGGCACTGCATCGCAGTGCTAGATGTGCCACTAGAGATCCTGGTTCGAGTCCAGGCTCTGTTGCAGCCGGCCGCGATCCGGGAGACCCATGGGGCAGCACACAATTGGCCCAGGGTAGGGTAGGGTAGGGTTTGGCCGGCAGGGACGTTCTTGTCCCATCCTGCACTAGCGACTCCTGTGGTGGGCCGGGCACAGTGTGCGCTGACTCGGTCACCAGGTGTACAGTGTTTCCTCCAGCACATTGGTGCGGCTGGCTTCTGGGTTAAGCGTGCAGTGCGGCTCGGTTGTGTTTCGGAGGACGCACGACTCTTGACCTTCGCCTCTCCCGTGTCCGTACGGGAGTTGCAGTGATGGGACAAGACTGTAACTACCAACTGGGGATAAAAAGGGGGCAAAATACCCCCCCCCCCCAAAAAAAAATAATATACATATATATTTAAAAAAAGAGATCCATTTTTATTTTCCACATGTGCCGAATAAAACAGGTTACAGTGAAATGTTACAGACATAAATAAAAAACTATAAAAGCAAATAACTAAAGAGTACAGTAGGGAGGCTATATACAGGGGGTACCGGTACAGAGTCAATGTGCGGGGGCACCGGCTAGTTGAGGTAGTTGAAGTAATATGTACATGTGGGTAGAGTTAAAGTGACTATGCATAGATAATAAACAGAGTAGCAGCAGCGTAAAAGAGGGGAAGGGGGGGGGGGGCAATGCAAATAATCAGGGTAGCCATGATTAGCTGTTCAGGAGTCTTATGGCTTGAGGGTAGAAGCTGTTGAGAAGCCTTTTGGACCTAGACTTGGCGCTCCGGTACCACTTGCCGTGCGGTAGCAGAGAGAACAGTCTATGATAACTCTGGATCCTCCGTAACAGGCTGAGCAACAGGAATAACTCTGGACCCTCCCTAACAGGCTGAGCAACAGGAATAACTCTGGACCCTCCCTAACAGGCTGAGCAGCAGGAATAACTCTGGACCCTCCCTAACAGGCTGAGCAGCAGGAATAACTCTGGACCCTCCCTAACAGGCTGAGCAGCAGGAATAACTCTGGACCCTCCCTAACAGGCTGAGCAGCAGGAATAACTCTGGACCCTCCCTAAGGCTGAGCAGCAGGCTACCTCCTGTAGCTCAGTTGGTAGAGCATGGCGCTTGCAACGCCAGGGTTGTGGGTTCGATTCCCACGGGGGGCCAGTATGAAAAATGTATGCACTCACTAAAACTGTAAGTCGCTCTGGATAAGAGCGTCTGCTAAATGACTAAAAATGTAAAATATGTCTGTGGCATCATGGCCTCGTCTCTCTGTCTGTCTTTAGCCATGGCTATCTGTTTGTCGGTATGTATGTCTGTAACCATGGTCTCGGTCTGTAACCATGGCTATCTGTTTGTCGGTATGTATGTCTGTAACCATGGTCTCGGTCTGTAACCATGGCTGTCTGTCTCTATCAGTAAAGTCTCATCTTTATCACCAGGATAACCTTTGCATGTCTCTAATCTGACTCTCTGCTACTCATGCAAATACAGCCATAACTACATTAGACACAACTACAGAACCTGATACATACAGCCCTAACTACAGTAGACACAACTACAGAACCTGATACATACAGCCCTAACTACATTAGACACAACTACAGAACCTGATACATACAGCCCTAACTACATTAGACACAACTACAGAACCTGATACAAACAGCCCTAACTACAGTAGACACAACTACAGAACCTGATACATACAGCCATAACTACATTAGACACAACTACAGAACCTGATACATACAGCCCTAACTACAGTAGACACAACTACAGAACCTGATACATACAGCCCTAACTACATTAGACACAACTACAGAACCTGATACATACAGCCCTAACTACATTAGACACAACTACAGAACCTGATACATACAGCCCTAACTACAGTAGACACAACTACAGAACCTGATACATACAGCCCTAACTACAGTAGACACAACTACAGAACCTGATACATACAGCCCTAACTACAGTAGACACAACTACAGAACCTGATACATACAGCCCTAACTACAGTAGACACAACTACAGAACCTGATACATACAGCCCTAACTACATTAGACACAACTACAGAACCTGATACATACAGCCCTAACTACAGTAGACACAACTACAGAACCTGATACATACAGCCCTAACTACAGTAGACACAACTACAGAACCTGATACATACAGCCCTAACTACATTAGACACAATTACAGAACCTGATACATACAGCCCTAACTACAGTAGACACAACTACAGAACCTGATACATACAGCCCTAACTACAGTAGACACAACTACAGAACCTGATACATACAGCCCTAACTACAGTAGACACAACTACAGAACCTGATACATACAGCCCTAACTACATTAGACACAACTACAGAACCTGATACATACAGCCCTAACTACATTAGACACAACTACAGAACCTGATACATACAGCCATAACTACAGTAGACACAACTACAGAACCTGATACATACAGCCCTAACTACATTAGACACAACTACAGAACCTGATACATACAGCCCTAACTACATTAGACACAACTACAGAACCTGATACATACAGCCCTAACTACAGTAGACACAACTACAGAACCTGATACATACAGCCCTAACTACATTAGACACAACTACAGAACCTGATACATACAGCCCTAACTACATTAGACACAACTACAGAAACTGATACATACAGCCCTAACTACAGTAGACACAACTACAGAACCTGATACATACAGCCCTAACTACAGTAGACACAACTACAGAACCTGATACATACAGCCCTAACTACATTAGACACAACTACAGAACCTGATACATACAGCCCTAACTACATTAGACACAACTACAGAACCTGATACATACAGCCCTAACTACATTAGACACAACTACAGAACCTGATACATACAGCCCTAACTACATTAGACACAACTACAGAACCTGATACATACAGCCCTAACTACATTAGACACAACTACAGAACCTGATACATACAGCCCTAACTACAGTAGACACAACTACAGAACCTGATACATACAGCCCTAACTACAGTAGACACAACTACAGAACCTGATACATACAGCCCTAACTACAGTAGACACAACTACAGAACCTGATACATACAGCCCTAACTACAGTAGACACAACTACAGAACCTGATACATACAGCCCTAACTACATTAGACACAACTACAGAACCTGATACATACAGCCCTAAATACAGTAGACACAACTACAGAACCTGATACATACAGCCCTAACTACAGTAGACACAACTACAGAACCTGATACATACAGCCCTAACTACAGTAGACACAACTACAGAACCTGATACATACAGCCATAACTACAGTAGACACAACTACAGAACCTGATACATACAGCCCTAACTACAGTAGACACAACTACAGAACCTGATACATACAGCCATAACTACAGTAGACACAACTACAGAACCTGATACATACAGCCCTAACTACATTAGACACAACTACAGAACCTGATACATACAGCCCTAACTACATTAGACACAACTACAGAACCTGATACATACAGCCCTAACTACAGTAGACACAATTACAGAACCTGATACATACAGCCCTAACTACAGTAGACACAACTACAGAACCTGATACATACAGCCCTAACTACAGTAGACACAACTACAGAACCTGATACATACAGCCCTAACTACATTAGACACAACTACAGAACATGATACATACAGCCCTAACTACATTAGACACAACTACAGAACCTGATACATACAGCCCTAACTACATTAGACACAACTACAGAACCTGATACATACAGCCCTAACTACATTAGACACAACTACAGAACCTGATACATACAGCCCTAACTACAGTAGACACAACTACAGAACCTGATACATACAGCCCTAACTACATTAGACACAACTACAGAACCTGATACATACAGCCATAACTACAGTAGACACAACTACAGAACCTGATACATACAGCCCTAACTACATTAGACACAACTACAGAACCTGATACATACAGCCCTAACTACAGTAGACACAACTACAGAACCTGATACATACAGCCCTAACTACAGTAGACACAACTACAGAACCTGATACATACAGCCCTAACTACATTAGACACAACTACAGAACCTGATACATACAGCCCTAACTACAGTAGACACAACTACAGAACCTGATACATACAGCCCTAACTACAGTAGACACAACTACAGAACCTGATACATACAGCCCTAACTACATTAGACACAACTACAGAACCTGATACATACAGCCATAACTACAGTAGACACAACTACAGAACCTGATACATACAGCCCTAACTACAGTAGACACAACTACAGAACCTGATACATACAGCCCTAACTACATTAGACACAACTACAGAACCTGATACATACAGCCCTAACTACATTAGACACAACTACAGAACCTGATACATACAGCCCTAACTACATTAGACACAACTACAGAACCTGATACAAACAGCCCTAACTATAGTAGACACAACTACAGAACCTGATACATACAGCCATAACTACAGTAGACACAACTACAGAACCTGATACATACAGCCCTAACTACAGTAGACACAACTACAGAACCTGATACATACAGCCCTAACTACATTAGACACAACTACAGAACCTGATACATACAGCCCTAACTACATTAGACACAATTACAGAACCTGATACATACAGCCCTAACTACAGTAGACACAACTACAGAACCTGATACATACAGCCCTAACTACATTAGACACAACTACAGAACCTGATACATACAGCCCTAACTACATTAGACACAACTACAGAACCTGATACATACAGCCCTAACTACATTAGACACAACTACAGAACCTGATACAAACAGCCCTAACTACAGTAGACACAACTACAGAACCTGATACATACAGCCATAACTACAGTAGACACAACTACAGAACCTGATACATACAGCCCTAACTACAGTAGACACAACTACAGAACCTGATACATACAGCCCTAACTACATTAGACACAACTACAGAACCTGATACATACAGCCCTAACTACAGTAGACACAACTACAGAACCTGATACATACAGCCCTAACTACATTAGACACAACTACAGAACCTGATACATACAGCCCTAACTACAGTAGACACAACTACAGAACCTGATACATACAGCCCTAACTACATTAGACACAACTACAGAACCTGATACATACAGCCCTAACTACAGTAGACACAACTACAGAACCTGATACATACAGCCCTAACTACATTAGACACAACTACAGAACCTGATACATACAGCCCTAACTACAGTAGACACAACTACAGAACCTGATACATACAGCCCTAACTACATTAGACACAACTACAGAACCTGATACAAACAGCCCTAACTACAGTAGACACAACTACAGAACCTGATACATACAGCCATAACTACAGTAGACACAACTACAGAACCTGATACATACAGCCCTAACTACATTAGACACAACTACAGAACCTGATACATACAGCCCTAACTACATTAGACACAACTACAGAACCTGATACATACAGCCCTAACTACAGTAGACACAACTACAGAACCTGATACATACAGCCCTAACTACATTAGACACAACTACAGAACCTGATACATACAGCCCTAACTACAGTAGACACAACTACAGAACCTGATACATACAGCCCTAACTACATTAGACACAACTACAGAACCTGATACATACAGCCCTAACTACAGTAGACACAACTACAGAACCTGATACATACAGCCCTAACTACATTAGACACAACTACAGAACCTGATACATACAGCCCTAACTACATTAGACACAACTACAGAACCTGATACATACAGCCCTAACTACATTAGACACAACTACAGAACCTGATACATACAGCCCTAACTACAGTAGACACAACTACAGAACCTGATACATACAGCCATAACTACAGTAGACACAACTACAGAACCTGATACATACAGCCCTAACTACAGTAGACACAACTACAGAACCTGATACATACAGCCCTAACTACATTAGACACAACTACAGAACCTGATACATACAGCCCTAACTACATTAGACACAACTACAGAACCTGATACATACAGCCCTAACTACATTAGACACTACTACAGAACCTGATACATACAGCCCTAACTACATTAGACACAACTACAGAACCTGATACATACAGCCCTAACTACAGTAGACACAACTACAGAACCTGATACATACAGCCCTAACTACAGTAGACACAACTACAGAACCTGATACATACAGCCCTAACTACATTAGACACAACTACAGAACCTGATACATACAGCCCTAACTACATTAGACACAACTACAGAAAAATCCATGTGTATGTGTGTGTAGAGTGCGTATGTTATCATGTGTGTTTGCATTTGTCTGTGCCTATGTTTGTGTTGCTTCACAGTCCCCGCTGTTCCATAAGGGGTATTTTTTAAATGTTTTTTAAAATCTCTCCTCTACTTTGAGCCAGGAGAGATTGACATGCATATTATTAATGTTTGCTTTCTGTGTACATCCAAGGGCCAGCCGTGCTGCCCTGTTCTGAGCCAATTGCAATTTTCCTAAGTTCCTCTTTGTGGCACCTGACCACACGACTGAACAGTAGTCCAGGTGCGACAAAACTAGGGCCTGTAGGACCTGCCTTGTTGATAGTGCTGTTAAGAAGGCAGAGCAGCGCTTTATTATGGACAGACTTCTCCCCATCTTAGCTACTGTTGTATCAACATGTTTTGACCATGACAGTTTACAATCCAGGGTTACTCCAAGCAGTTTAGTCACCTCAACTTGCTCAATTTCCACATTATTTATTACACAATTTAGTTGAGGTTTAGGTTTAGTGAATGATTTGTCCCAAATACAATGGTTTTAGTTTTTGAAATATTTAGGACTAACTTATTCCTTGCCACCCATTCTGAAACTAACTGCAGCCTTTTGTTAAGTGTTACAGTCATTTCAGTTGCTGGCAAGTCATGCCTAAGTTTTCTAATCTTGCCAATGAAAAAATCATTAAAGTAGTTGGCAATATCAGTCGGTTTTGTAATGAATGAGCCATCTGATGTCAAAAGCGTTCCACACGGATGCTGGTCCATGTTGACTCCAATGCTTCCCACAGTTGTGTCAAGTTGGCTGGACGTCCTTTGGGTGGTGGACGATTCTTGATACACACGGGAAACTGTTAAGCGTGTAAAACCCAGCAGCGCTGCAGTTCTTGACACAAACCGGTGCGCCTGGCACCTACTACCAAACCCCGTTCAAAGGCACTTAAATATGTTGTCTTGCCCATTCACCCTCTGAACGGCACACATACACAATCCATGTCTCAAGGCTTAAAAATCCTTCTTTAACCCCGTCTCCTCCCCTTCATCTACACTGACTGAAGTGGATTTAACAATTTACATCAATAAGGGATCGTAGCTTTCACCTGGTCAGTCGATGTCATGGAAAGAGCAGGTGTTCCTAATGTTTTGTCCACTCAGTGTATATACCCATGTGGAACAGAGCAAATAAACTATGTCAGCAGAAAGCAATCATACTGTATTCTATCTGTAATACAAAAGCTATACAGCTGCTTCTACTGTAGGTGGGCCTATAATAACCAGACTGCTTCTACTGTAGGTGGGCCTATAATAACCAGACTGCTTCTACTGTAGGTGGGCCTATAATAACCAGACTGCTTCTACTGTAGGTGGGCCTATAATAACCAGACTGCTTCTACTGTAGGTGGGCCTATAATAACCAGACTGCTTCTACTGTAGGTGGGCCTATAATAACCAGACTGCTTCTACTGTAGGTGGGCCTATAATAACCAGACTGCTTCTACTGTAGGTGGGCCTATAATAACCAGACTGCTTCTACTGTAGGTGGGCCTATAATAACCAGACTGCTGACGGATGCTAGGCTACTGTACTGCTACTTATTTGTATTCCCAGGTAGGAAACAGAGATCAAAGCAGACTTTATTTGCCAACTCAGAGCCGTAATGGATACTATTATTGCCTGTGGTTGATACCATGAAAGATTAGACGTCAATATATTGACTGGGTAAACAGAGGGGAAGGGCCTAAAGTTGCTATGGAAATGAAAATAAAACAGGTTGTGAAGGTCAGAACTAGCCGTTCAGATGTGAGAGGCTACGTAACACACAGAGAGAGAGTGAGACGAGGATCCCGGACGTCCGTGCTGCATTTAACAGGCTTAATGAGCGCCACACAGCTCCTTATCACTGTTTCCCCCGGGAGGGGCTGGAGGCAGGGCAGGAGGATGAAGGCTAGAGGCAGGGCAGGAGGCTGGAGGCAGGGAAGGAGGATGAAGGCTAGAGGCAGGGCAGCAGGCTGGAGACAGGGCAGGAGGATGAAGGCTAGAGGCAGGGCAGCAGGCTGGAGACAGGGCAGGAGGCTGGGCTGGAGGATGGGCTGAAGGCTGGAGGCAGGGCTGGAGGATGAAGGCTAGAGGCAGGGCAGGAGGCTGGGCTGGAGGATGGGCTGAAGGCTGGAGGCAGGGCAGGAGGATGAAGGCTAGAGGCAGGGCAGGAGGCTGGAGGCAGGGAAGGAGGATGGGCTGAAGGCTGGAGGCAGGGCTGGGCTAAAGGCAGGGCAGGAGGCTGGGCTGGAGGATGGGCTGAAGGCTGGAGGCAGGGCAGCAGGCTGGAGGCAGGGCAGGAGGCTGGGCTGGAGGATGGGCTGAAGGCTGGAGGCAGGGCTGGACACTGAGCTGGGATAAAGGCAGGGCAGGAGGCTGGGCTAAACGCAGGGCTGGAGGCTGGGCTAAACGCAGGGCTGGAGGCTGGGCTAAAGGCAGGGCTGGAGGCTGGGCTAAAGGCAGGGCTGGAGGCTAGGCAGGTCACTGGGCTGACACAATTCTAACCGTTCAATTATTGACCAGAAGTAAAGTGTGTTTGAAGCCAGGATTGTGTGTGTGTGTGTGTGTGTGTGTGTGTGTGTGTGTCTCCCCCAGGTGAAGTCCGCTGAGCCATTGTAACATTACCATTGCAAAACAGAACCATCTGCAATTAAAAGAGCTAGCCAATCATATCGACCGCATCGCTGCTTTCATCTGACATCATTAGGTATAAAACACAATGTCACAACCGCTGGACCATTCTGGGGTTGCACCCCATATACCACCCCATTCCCTACATAGTGCCCTACTCTGACCTGTAGTGGTTGATATCACAGTCTGATAGAGATCTGTAGTGGCTGATATCACAGTCTGATAGAGATCTGTAGTGGCTGATATCACAGTCTGATAGAGATCTGTAGTGGCTGATATCACATTCTGATAGAGATCTGTAGTGGCTGATATCACAGTCTGATAGAGATCTGTAGTGGCTGATATCACAGTCTGATAGAGATCTGTAGTGGCTGATATCACAGTCTGATAGAGATCTGTAGTGGCTGATATCACAGGCTGATAGAGATCTGTAGTGGCTGATATCACAGGCTGATAGAGATCTGTAGTGGCTGATATCACAGTCTGATAGAGATCTGTAGTGGCTGATATCACAGTCTGATAGAGATCTGAAGTGGCTGATATCACAGTCTGATAGAGATCTGTAGTGGCTGATATCACAGTCTGATATCACAGTCTGATAGAGATCTGTAGTGGCTGATATCACAGTCTGATAGAGATCTGTAGTGGCTGATATCACAGGCTGATAGAGATCTGTAGTGGCTGATATCACAGGCTGATAGAGATCTGTAGTGGCTGATATCACAGTCTGATAGAGATCTGTAGTGGCTGATATCACAGGCTGATAGAGATCTGTAGTTGCTGATATCACAGTCTGATAAAGATTTGTAGTGGCTGATATCACAGTCTGATAGAGATCTGTAGTGGCTGATATCACAGGCTGATAGAGATCTGTAGTGGCTGATATCACAGTCTGATAGAGATCTGTAGTGGCTGATATCACAGTCTGATAGAGATCTGAAGTGGCTGATATCACAGTCTGATAGAGATCTGTAGTGGCTGATATCACAGTCTGATATCACAGTCTGATAGAGATCTGTAGTGGCTGATATCACAGTCTGATAGAGATCTGTAGTGGCTGATATCACAGTCTGATATCACAGTCTGATAGAGATCTGTAGTGGCTGATATCACAGTCTGATAGAGATCTGTAGTGGCTGATATCACAGTCTGATAGAGATCTGTAGTGGCTGATATCACAGTCTGATAGAGATCTGTAGTGGCTGATATCACAGTCTGATAGAGATCTGTAGTGGCTGATATCACAGTCTGATAGAGATCTGTAGTGGCTGATATCACAGTCTGATAGAGATCTGTAGTGGCTGATATCACAGTCTGATAGAGATCTGTAGTGGCTGATATCACAGGCTGATAGAGATCTGTAGTTGCTGATATCACAGTCTGATAGAGATCTGTAGTGGCTGATATCACAGTCTGATAGAGATCTGTAGTGGCTGATATCACAGTCTGATAGAGATCTGTAGTGGCTGATATCACAGTCTGATAGAGATCTGTAGTGGCTGATATCACAGTCTGATAGAGATCTGTAGTGGCTGATATCACAGTCTGATAGAGATCTGTAGTGGCTGATATCACAGTCTGATAGAGATCTGTAGTGGCTGATATCACAGTCTGATAGAGATCTGTAGTGGCTGATATCACAGTCTGATAGAGATCTGTAGTGGTTGATATCACAGTCTGATAGAGATCTGTAGTGGCTGATATCACAGTCTGATAGAGATCTGTAGTTGCTGATATCACAGTCTGATAGAGATCTGTAGTGGCTGATATCACAGTCTGATATCACAGTCTGATAGAGATCTGTAGTGGCTGATATCACAGTCTGATAGAGATCTGTAGTGGCTGATATCACAGTCTGATAGAGATCTGTAGTGGCTGATATCACAGGCTGATAGAGATCTGTAGTTGCTGATATCACAGTCTGATAGAGATCTGTAGTGGCTGATATCACAGTCTGATAGAGATCTGTAGTGGCTGATATCACAGTCTGATAAAGATTTGTAGTGGCTGATATCACAGTCTGATAGAGATCTGTAGTGGTTGATATCACAGTCTGATAGAGATCTGTAGTGGTTGATATCACAGTCTGATATCACAGTCTGATAGAGATCTGTAGTGGCTGATATCACAGTCTGATATCACAGTCTGATAGAGATCTGTAGTGGCTAATATCACAGTCTGATAGAGATCTGTAGTGGCTGATATCACAGTCTGATAGAGATCTGTAGTGGCTGATATCACAGTCTGATATCACAGTCTGATAGAGATCTGTAGTGGCTAATATCACAGTCTGATAAAGATCTGTAGTGGTTGATATCACAGTCTGATAGAGATCTGTAGTGGCTAATATCACAGTCTGATAGAGATCTGTAGTGGCTGATATCACAGTCTGATAAAGATCTGTAGTGGCTGATATCACAGGCTGATAGAGATCTGTAGTGGCTGATATCAGTATCCCACCTTGCAGCAGCAGCAGCATACCACCCTGCTTCCCACTGCTGGCTTGCCTCTGAAGCTAAGCAGGGTTGGTCCTGGATGGGAGACCAGATGCTGCTGGAAGTAGTGTTGGAAGACCAGTAGGAGGCGCTCTTCCCTGTGGTCTAAGGAGATCCCAATGCCCCAGGGATGGGACATTAAACTGGTGTCCTGACTCTCTGCGGTCATTAGAAATCCCACGGCACTTATCGTAACCCAATGCTCCAGGGATGGGACATTATACTGGTGTCCCGACTCTCTGCGGTCATTAGAAATCCCCTGGCACTTATCGTAAGAGTGGAAGTGTCAACCCCCGTGTCACGGCTAAATTATCACGGCCGGGAGTGGCTTTGTATCATTGGTTAATTTACAGATATAAATAGAACATATAAAAAGCATGAATGGATAACATACGATCATAGCTACATGGGCCTACAAACATTATTTACAATGGGATAGCAAAAACACAATAACCACGAGAATGGCTTCAGATCAAACTCTACGTTGAGACTGGGAAGGGAGCAAGGGTCTTTAAATTAAAGATCCAGACGGCCTCTCGTTTTAACAATAAATTGTCAAGGTCACCTCCTCTCCTCGGGACGGTGACGTGTTAAATGCCGAGAAGGGAGGAAATAGAGTGGTTTGTTTCCAAAAAGTGGGCCTCAACTGGGCACCTAATGGTGCTACGACGCTCAGAAATGATATTATTACACACAGAGTGAGTCCATGCAACTTGTTATGTGACTTGTTAAGCACATTTTTACTCCTGAACGTATTTAGGCTTGCCATAACAAAGGGGGTGAATACTTATTGACTCAAGACATTAGAAAACATCATTCTACTTTGACACTATGGGGTATTGTGTGTAGGCCAGTGACAAAAAAAATCTAAATGTAATCCATTTTTAACTTCAGGCTGTAACACAACAAAACGTGTAAAAAGTCAAGGGGTGTGAATACCCTGCGTATCACTCCTCACCTCTCCACCTGAAAGCTAATGTGTGGTGAGCATTCTGGCACAAAATGGTCGCCATGCATCACCCAGGTGGGTGCCACACATTGGTGGTGGATGAGGTGAGTTTCTACCTTGTATGTAAAGCACTTTGAGTACCTCAGTTGGTAGAAAAGCACTATATATATGAACGGCTATGCCTGATATCCTTTGTGGTGGGCTTTCTCAAATCAAATCAAATTTCATTGGTCACATACACATATTTAGCAGATGTTAATGCGGGTTGGTCATCGCGGTGGTGTCACAGGTCTACTAATTTCTCCTAAGATTTTTTTTAAATTCTCTTTTCTCCCTCTCTCACCTATCCATCTCCTCATTTGAAATTCCATGCAGTCACAGTCACTTATCCACTCAAGCTTAACATTATTGTCATCTATCGCCCACCAGGTGCCCTTGGAGAGTTCCTCAATGATCTGGACACCTTGATAAGCTCATTTCCACCGCTAATCGTACCGGGCGACTTCAACCTCTCTACGTCTGACTTCAATTCATTTCTTTCCACCTCCTTCTTTCTCCTCCTTTCCTCTTTTGACCTCACCCTTTCCCAGTCCCCTCCCACTCACAAGGCAGGCAATATACTTGACCTCATCTTTACTAGAGGCTGTTCTCCTACTAATCCCACTTTGACTCCCCTCCATGTCTCTGATCACTACTTTGTTTCCCTATCTCACCATCTCTCCTCCAACCCTAACCACTCAGCCCCTACCCAGATGGCCATGCACTGCCGCAATCTTCACTCTCTCTCCCACTACTCTCGCCTCTTCTATCCTATCATCTCTTCCTTCTGCTAAATCCTTCTCGCTCCCATCTCCTGATTCTGCCTCTTCAACCCTACTCTCCTTCCTTTCCGCATCCTATAATTCACTCTGTCCTCTTTCCTCCCGGCCGGACCGACCTTCCCCTCCCGCTCCGTGGCTGAGTGACTCACTGCATGCTAACAGAACAGGGCTTCGGGCAACTGAGCAGAAATGGAGGAAAACTAAAAACTTCCGGAGGACCTATCATCCTTCACTCCCTCTTCTCTACCTTCTTTTCTTCTGTATCCGTTGCTTAACCCACTTTCTACCACTCTAAATTTCAAGCTCGCTCAAAGCAGTGACTCGCTCCTGCAGGTTCATGCTGTACAACATCCGTAAAGTATGACCTTTCCTCACACAGGAAGCGGCGCAGGTCCTAATCCAGGCACTTGTCATCTCCCGTCTAGACTACTGCAACTCGCTGTTGGCTGGGATCCCCGCTTGCGCCATCAAACCCCTGCAACTTATCCAGAATGTCGCAGCCTGCCTGGTGTTCAACCTTCGTAAGTTCTCCCATGTCACCCCACTCCTCCGTACACTCCACTGGCTTCCAGTCGAAGATCACATCATCTTCAAGACCCTGGCGCTTGCCTACGGAGCAGCAAGGGGAACTGCCCCTCCTTACCTTCCGGCTATGCTCAAAACCCTACATCCCAACCTGAGCACTCCATTCCGCCATCTCTGGTCTCTTGGCCCTCCCAGCCCTACGGAAGAGCAGCTCCCCCTCAGCCCAGTTAAAGCTCTTCCCTGTATCAAACTATGTCCATCATGTTGTTTAGTAAGAGACAGCCATGTTGTTTTCCTGCCTGTCAAGTCATCCTCCTCCTAATAGGATCAACTGCATCACGTGTCTGATGAAGATAATACATTTACATTTTAGTCATTTAGCAGACGTTCTTATCCAGAGCGACTTACAGCTAGTGAATGCATTCAATACATACATTTTTTAAGTTTTTTTCATACTGGCCCCCCGTGGGAAACGAACCCACATCCCTGCCGGCCAAACCCTCCCCTACATTGGACGACGCTGGACCAATTGTGCGCCGCTCGTGGGTCTCCCAGTCGCGGCCGGCTGCGACAGAGCCTGGACTCAAACCAGGATCTCTAGTGGCACAGCTAGCACTGCGATGCAGTGCCTTAGACCACTGCACCACTCGGGAGTCACTGCGCCACTCAGGACTAATGATGATAATGATAATGATGAAGACTCATATCACTATGTGGTCGAAGACTAACCTCCACCGTCAAAAACACTAACGTCAGCTAGCCCTCCTTACGTTAGCTCTTGTAAATACCTCAGATCTCAAACCTGGATTGCGGCAGCCGGCGAGAGCTCATTTAATTTCAGAGGCATGAGGGAGACCAGAGAGAACAGACAGTGGTAAATAAGCTTATGAGGAAAAACTAACAACCCTTAAGTCTATTTCAATCAGTATAAAACTACGACTAGCTATGTGAAAGGGGAAGCCAGTCTTGGTCAGAACATTGCATCAGTTGTCAGTGAGCATAGGCGCCTGTATGAGGTGACCATTAAGCCATGGCCAGTTCAATAGAAAGCTTAACTCTCCCGTATCGTCCTACATGTCCAGAGTCTACCTGTCCTACCTCTACCTGTATGCTGTACCATTACACACAGTTCCTACGTATCTTACTTGTCTGTTCCGTGTTCCTCTTCCTGCTAATAGACTTCTGCTGATATTCCTTTTCTCTGTTGTTCTCCTGATAAGAGTTGGTGTTACAACACACAGGGTAGCAGGCGCTCTCTCCCACTGTCTCTTGACGGAAAGAGGATTTGGAAGATTTATATCCTCACACACACACACACACACACACACAAAGACACTGACACACACACACATAAACACACAAACACAGCGACACATGCACACTAATCCCCACCTCATCCTCTTCCTCCTGAGCAAAGCATGCTGGGATATGAAGAGGAAAGGGACCTTGTGTGTGTGTGTGTGTTGTATGGAGCTGGTTAGCCATTATCAGGTCAGTCACTTGGTTTATTAACATCCATTCTGTCCAACGACGACACTTCACAAGTTCACTAGTCCATAATGGACTAACTTTGTTCTGACCCAGTATTTTGACCCAAGATGACCCGACTGAAACCTCACAGATCTCTTTTCCACAGCCATTACAAAATGGGTACTGTGTCTCTATTATAGTAGTCTATATACTGTATATATACTGTGTCTCTATTATAGTAGTCTATATACTGTATATATACTGTGTCTCTATTATAGTAGTATATATACTGTATATATACTGTGTCTCTATTATAGTAGTCTATATACTGTATATATACTGTGTCTCTATTATAGTAGTCTATATACTGTGTCTCTATTATAGTAGTATATATACTGTGTCTCTATTATAGTAGTATATATACTGTATATATACTGTGTCTCTATTATAGTAGTCTATATACTGTATATATACTGTGTCTCTATTATAGTAGTCTATATACTGTATATATACTGTGTCTCTATTATAGTAGTCTATATACTGTATATATACTGTGTCTCTATTATAGTGGTCTATATACTGTGTCTCTATTATAGTAGTCTATATACTGTATATATACTGTGTCTCTATTATAGTAGTCTATATACTGTATATATACTGTGTCTCTATTATAGTAGTCTATATACTGTATATATACTGTGTCTCTATTATAGTAGTCTATATACTGTATATATACTGTGTCTCTATTATAGTAGTATATATACTGTGTCTCTATTATAGTAGTCTATATACTGTGTCTCTATTATAGTAGTCTATATACTGTATATATACTGTGTCTCTATTATAGTAGTCTATATACTGTGTCTCTATTATAGTAGTCTATATACTGTATATATACTGTGTCTCTATTATAGTAGTCTATATACTGTATATATACTGTGTCTCTATTATAGTAGTCTATATACTGTATATATACTGTGTCTCTATTATAGTAGTCTATATACTGTATATATACTGTGTCTCTATTATAGTAGTCTATATACTGTATATATACTGTGTCTCTATTATAGTAGTCTATATACTGTATATATACTGTGTCTCTATTATAGTAGTATATATACTGTGTCTCTATTATAGTAGTCTATATACTGTATATATACTGTGTCTCTATTATAGTAGTCTATATACTGTCTATATACTGTGTCTCTATTATAGTAGTCTATATACTGTATATATACTGTGTCTCTATTATAGTAGTCTATATACTGTATATATACTGTGTCTCTATTATAGTAGTCTATATACTGTATATATACTGTGTCTCTATTATAGTGGTCTATATACTGTATATATACTGTGTCTCTATTATAGTAGTCTATATACTGTATATATACTGTGTCTCTATTATAGTAGTCTATATACTGTATATATACTGTGTCTCTATTATAGTAGTCTATATACTGTATATATACTGTGTCTCTATTATAGTAGTCTATATACTGTATATCTACTGTGTCTCTATTATAGTAGTCTATATACTGTATATATACTGTGTCTCTATTATAGTGGTCTATATACTGTATATATACTGTGTCTCTATTATAGTAGTCTATATACTGTATATATACTGTGTCTCTATTATAGTAGTCTATATACTGTGTCTCTATTATAGTAGTCTATATACTGTATATATCCTGTGTCTCTATTATAGTAGTCTATATACTGTGTCTCTATTATAGTAGTCTATATACTGTATATATACTGTGTCTCTATTATAGTAGTCTATATACTGTATATATACTGTGTCTCTATTATAGTAGTCTATATACTGTGTCTCTATTATAGTAGTCTATATACTGTATATATCCTGTGTCTCTATTATAGTAGTCTATATACTGTATATATACTGTGTCTCTATTATAGTAGTCTATATACTGTATATATACTGTGTCTCTATTATAGTAGTCTATATACTGTATATATACTGTGTCTCTATTATAGTAGTCTATATACTGTATATATACTGTGTCTCTATTATAGTAGTCTATATACTGTATATATACTGTGTCTATATTATAGTAGTCTATATACTGTATATATACTGTGTCTCTATTATAGCAGTCTATATACTGTGTCTCTATTATAGTAGTCTATATACTGTATATATACTGTGTCTCTATTATAGTAGTCTATATACTGTGTCTCTATTATAGTAGTCTATATACTGTATATATACTGTGTCTCTATTATAGTAGTATATATACTGTGTCTCTATTATAGTAGTCTATATACTGTGTCTCTATTATAGTAGTCTATATACTGTATATATACTGTGTCTCTATTATAGTAGTCTATATACTGTATATATACTGTGTCTCTATTATAGTAGTATATATACTGTGTCTCTATTATAGTAGTCTATATACTGTATATATACTGTGTCTCTATTATAGTAGTCTATATACTGTATATATACTGTGTCTCTATTATAGTGGTCTATATACTGTATATATACTGTGTCTCTATTATAGTAGTCTATATACTGTATATATACTGTGTCTCTATTATAGTAGTCTATATACTGTATATATACTGTGTCTCTATTATAGTAGTATATATACTGTGTCTCTATTATAGTAGTCTATATACTGTGTCTCTATTATAGTAGTCTATATACTGTATATATACTGTGTCTCTATTATAGTAGTCTATATACTGTGTCTCTATTATAGTAGTCTATATACTGTGTCTCTATTATAGTAGTCTATATACTGTATATATACTGTGTCTCTATTATAGTAGTCTATATACTGTATATATACTGTGTCTCTATTATAGTAGTCTATATACTGTATATATACTGTGTCTCTATTATAGTAGTCTATATACTGTATATATACTGCGTCTCTATTATAGTAGTCTATATACTGTATATATCCTGTGTCTCTATTATAGTAGTCTATATACTGTGTCTCTATTATAGTAGTCTATATACTGCATATATACTGTGTCTCTATTATAGTAGTATATATACTGTATATATACTGTGTCTCTATTATAGTAGTCTATATACTGTATATATACTGTGTCTCTATTATAGTAGTCTATATACTGTATATATACTGTGTCTCTATTATAGTAGTCTATATACTGTATATATCCTGTGTCTCTATTATAGTAGTCTATATACTGTGTCTCTATTATAGTAGTCTATATACTGCATATATACTGTGTCTCTATTATAGTAGTCTATATACTGTATATATACGGTGTCTCTATTAGAGAAGAGGAGGCCTTGCTTGGCTCCCCTGGAATGAGGATCTGTCATGGTAGTGTGCTCCGTTCAGCAGACAACGTTAATCTGTGTGTGTGTGTGTGTGTGTGTGTGTGTGTGTGTGTGTGTGTGTGTGTGTGTGTGTGTGTGTGTGTGTGTGTGTGTGTGTGGGCCCAGTGCTGAAAGGGGAATTACTGTGTAACGTGTTGCTACCTGCTAATCTACAGGCCTGCCTTCCCTCCTCTATACAACGGAGTGGAATATCTCTGCAGTTGCAGTGGGCTATATGATGGATCTATATGACAGATCAATATGACAGATCTATATGACGGACAGCCAATAGTAGAGATCCCTCCCACAGCCAATAGTAGAGATCCCTCCCACAGCCAATAGTAGAGATCCCTCCCACAGCCAATAGTAGAGATCCCTCCCCCAGCCAATAGTAGAGATCCCTCCCACAGCCAATAGTAGAGATCCCTCCCCCAGCCAATAGTAGAGATCCCTCCCCCAGCCAATAGTAGAGATCCCTCCCCCAGCCAATAGTAGAGATCCCTCCCCCAGCCAATAGTAGAGATCCCTCCCACAGCCAATAGTAGAGATCCCTCCCCCAGCCAATAGTAGAGATCCCTCCCACAGCCAATAGTAGAGATCCCTCCCCCAGCCAATAGTAGAGATCCCTCCCCCAGCCAATAGTAGAGATCCCTCCCCCAGCCAATAGTAGAGATCCCTCCCACAGCCAATAGTAGAGATCCCTCCCACAGCCAATAGTAGAGATCCCTCCCACAGCCAATAGTAGAGATCCCTCCCCAGCCAATAGTAGAGATCCCTCCCCCAGCCAATAGTAGAGATCCCTCCCACAGCCAATAGTAGAGATCCCTCCCCCAGCCAATAGTAGAGATCCCTCCCCCAGCCAATAGTAGAGATCCCTCCCCCAGCCAATAGTAGAGATCCCTCCCCAGCCAATAGTAGAGATCCCTCCCCCAGCCAATAGTAGAGATCCCTCCCCAGCCAATAGTAGAGATCCCTCCCCCAGCCAATAGTAGAGATCCCTCCCACAGCCAATAGTAGAGATCCCTCCCCCAGCCAATAGTAGAGATCCCTCCCCCAGCCAATAGTAGAGATCCCTCCCCCAGCCAATAGTAGAGATCCCTCCCCCAGCCAATAGTAGAGATCCCTCCCCCAGCCAATAGTAGAGATCCCTCCCACAGCCAATAGTAGAGATCCCTCCCACAGCCAATAGTAGAGATCCCTCCCACAGCCAATAGTAACTCCTGAACTCAGACTCCTTCAGACAGAGTTTTCTAGAGCAGCTTTGTACTGCAAAGATTCTGGAAAGATGCCACCCACACGCCTGTGTGTGGTGTGTGGTGTGTGTGGTGTGTGGTGTGGTGTGTGTGTGGTGTGTGTGTGTGTGTGTGTGTGTGTGTGTGTGTGTGTGGTGTGTGGTGTGTGGTGTGGTGTGTGTGTGGTGTGTGTGTGTGTGTGTGTGTGTGTGTGTGGTGTGCGTGTGGTGTGTGTGTGTGTGTGTGGTGTGTTTGTGTGTGGCGTGTGTGTGTGTGTGGGAGAGAGACAGAAGGAGTGTGTTAGGAAGGAGGTGTGTTAGGAACAGTTTAGCATTCTCCCACCGTCTCCCTGCTCCTGTTCTGCCCTCTTCTCTCCATCAGTTCCTGAGGAGTGGGAAGTTCCTCTGAAAAGACTCACTCAGTAACCAGATCACAGAACCAGGACAGGAGCAGGGGAGCGATGAGGGGACCACTCCATGACTGAAGGGGAAACATGAAGGAATGAAGGAAGGAGAAGCAGGATCAGGAGCAGAGGAGCGATGAGGGGACCACTCCATGACTGAAGGGGAAACATGAAGGAATGAAGGAAGGAGAAGCAGGATCAGGAGCAGAGGAGCGATGAGGGGACCACTCCATGACTGAAGGGGAAACATGAAGGAATGAAGGAAGGAGAAGCAGGATCAGGAGCAGAGGAGCGATGAGGGGACCACTCCATGACTGAAGGGGAAACATGAAGGAATGAAGGAAGGAGAAGCAGGATCATGACTCTCTGTTCCCGGAGTCGCCTCTTCACTGTTGACGTTGAGACTGGTGTTTTGCGGGTACTATTTAATGAAGCTGCCAGTTGAGGACCTGTGAGGCGTCTGTTTCTCAAACTAGACACTCTAATGTATTTGTCCTCTCGCTCAGTTGTGCACCGGGGCCTCCCACTCCTCTTTCTATTCTGGTTGGAGCCAGTTTGCGCTGTTCTGTGAAAGGAGTAGTACACAGCGTTGTACAAGATCTTCAGTTTCTTGGCAATTTCTCGCATGGAATAGCCTTCATTTCTCAGAACAAGAATAGACTGACGAGTTTCAGAAGAAAGTTCTTGGTTTCTGGCCATTTTGATCCTGTAATCGAACCCACAATTGCTGATGCTCCAGATACTCAACTAGTCTCAAGAAGGCCAGTTTTATTGCTTCTTTAAAAAGCACAACAGTTTTCAGCTGTGCTAACATAATTTCAAAAGGGTTTTCTAATGCTCAATTAGCCTTTTAAATGATAAACTTGGATTAGCAAAACAACGTGCCATTGGAACACAGGACTGATGGTTGCTGATAATGGGCCTCTGTACGCCTATGTAGATATTCCATTAAAAATCAGCCGTTTCCAGCTACAATAGCCATTTACAACATTAACAATGTCTACACTGTTTTTCTGATCAATTTGATGTTATTTTAATGGACAAAAAAATAGCTTTTCTTTCGAAAACAAGGACATTTCTAAGTGACCCCAAACTTTTGAACGGTAGTGTATATATACATACATATATACACATAAATATACACATACATACATATAAATACATACACATACATTCCTTTAAAAAAATATATTTCCCTTTTATACTTTCCAACCCCACCATCCCTTCCCTAATTGGAGTAAACTAGTGAACAACAACGCTTAGGCCTCTACTTCCAGCTTACACATTTTATGGACACAGTCAATTTTACAATAATTATATTTTGTTTGTTTTTACTCCTGAACTTCTTCTACTCTCAACCTCTCCGATCATTTTCATGATGTCCATCCGGTTTGCTTCTATATGCCATATCTTTCTAACTGTGCTCTTTCACAAAAAGCTCTCAACCTATAACCTATATACTTATTATGGACTCAGTATGCTTTACATTAGTGATCTTGTTGTTATTAGTTGTTGTTAGTTGTTATTAGTCCCATCCTTCAGCTCCATTCAACCCCTCCCATCTATCTCTTAACACCATCCATATTGGATTTCTATTTGCCATATATTTTTCAACTGTACTGTGATGTTTCACAAAAGTTCTAAACCCTTCTATTCTCATTGTTTCTACAGATTGTAAATTGAAAATAAACATTTTTCTTCTTATTTTTTTATCACTAAAAGTATTATTATATTATAACGGGTTCAGAGTGTCCCAACACCTCACTATCCACTCCACGTATCCAGACTGCATTACAGCCTGGACCAAACTACACACACTTCAGGAGTTTTCCACTTTGTCTCACTGTCTGTCTGTAGTGTTTAACTCTGTTGAGGAGTTGGAGATGTCAGAGGACAGGCACACTTCACTGTAGAAGCTGGTAAAGACTGGAGATGTCAGAGGGTATGTCGAATTTTATGTTCCTTTTGATGGCATAGAAGGCCCTTCTTGCCTTGTCTCTCAGATCCGTTCACAGCTTTGTGGAAGTTACCTGTGGCGCTGATGTTTAGGACGAGGTATGTCTAGTTTTTTGTTTGCTCTAGGGCAACGGTGTCTAGATGAAATTTGTATTTGTGGTCCTGGCAACTGGACCTTTTTTGGAACACCATTATTTTTGTCTTACTGAGATTTACTGTCAGGGCCTGTCAAGGTTGAGTGTAGATGTGGTGTGGAATCAAGCGCAGGACACACAGAGGCTTCGTACTGACGTCTTTAGTGAAGACAAAAAGAACAAGCCAAACACGGCTAAATACAACCTGGCAGGCAAGCGAACTTTACGCACACCGGTATTAGTACAAACAAAAGGCGCACACTGTGCGGAACTCTCTTCAACACAATACCGAGAGATAAATGAACTAGCATCCCAAAATGACAACGAACAATTACACACAACACATGACAAAACCCAAGAGAACTTATAGGACGCATAATTAACACTAACAAGGAACAGGTCTAACAAAACAGACAAAACCAAACAAACATCGAAACATAGAACGGTGGCAGCTAGACCGCCGAAGCCTGCCCGAACAAGGAGAAGGAGCAGTCTCGGCCGAAACCGTGACAGGGCCCAGGTCTGTGCAGAAGATCTAGGTGCTGCTGTAGGCCGTCCTTGGTTGGGGACAGAAGCACCAGATCATCAGCAAACAGAAGACATTTGACTTCAGATTCTAGTAGGGTGAGGCCGGGTGCTGCAGACTGTTCTAGTGCCCTCGCCTATTCGTTGATATACAGTGGGGAGAACAAGTATTTGATACACTGCCGATTTTGCAGGTTTTCCTACTTACAAAGCATGTAGAGGTCTTTAATTTTTATCATAGGTACACTTCAACTGTGAGAGACGGAATCTAAAACAAAAATCCAGAAAATCACATTGTATGATTTTTAAGTAATTAATTTGCATTTTATTGCATGACATAAGTATTTGATCACCTACCAACCAGTAAGAATTCCGGCTCTCACAGACCTGTTAGTTTTTCTTTAAGAAGCCCTCCTGTTCTCCACTCATTACCTCTATTAACTGCACCTGTTTGAACTCGTTACCTGTATAAAAGACACCTGTCCACACACTCAATCAAACAGACTTCAACCTCTCCACAATGGCCAAGACCAGAGAGCTGTGTAAGGACATCAGGGATAAAATTGTAGACCTGCACAAGGCTGGGATGGGCTACAGGACAATAGGCAAGCAGCTTGGTGAGAAGGCAACAACTGTTGGCGCAATTATTACAAAATGGAAGAAGTTCAAGATGACGGTCAATCACCCTCGATCTGGGGCGCCATGCAAGATCTCACCTCGTGGGGCATCAATGATCATGAGGAAGGTGAGGGATCAGCCCAGAACTACACGGCAGGACCTGATCAATGACCTGAAGAGAGCTGGGACCACAGTCTCAAAGAAAACCATTAGTAACACACTACGCCGTCATGGATTAAAATCCTGCAGCGCACGCAAGGTCCCCCTGCTCAAGCCAGCGCATGTCCAGGCCCATCTGAAGTTTGCCAATGACCATCTGGATGATCCAGAGGAGGAATGGGAGAAGGTCATGTGGTCTGATGAGACAAAAATATAGCTTTTTGGTCTAAACTCCACTCGCCGTGTTTGGAGGAAGAAGAAGGATGAGTACAACCCCAAGAACACCATCCCAACCATGAAGCATGGAGGTGGAAACATCATTCTTTGGGGATGCTTTTCTGCAAAGGGGACAGGACGACTGCACCGTATTGAGGGGAGGATGGATGGGGCCATGTATCGCGAGATCTTGGCCAACAACCTCCTTCCCTCAGTAAGAGCATTGAAGATGGGTCGTGGCTGGGTCTTCCAGCATGACAACGACCCGAAACACACAGCCAGGGCAACTAAGGAGTGGCTCCGTAAGAAGCATCTCAAGGTCCTGGAGTGGCCTAGCCAGTCTCCAGACCTGAACCCAATAGAAAATCTTTGGAGGGAGCTGAAAGTCTGTATTGCCCAGCGACAGCCCCAAAACCTGAAGGATCTGGAGAAGGTCTGTATGGAGGAGTGGGCCAAAATCTCTGCTGCAGTGTGTGCAAACCTGGTCAAGACCTACAGGAAACGTATGATCTCTGTAATTGCAAACAATGTATATTTTATCTCTCTCTCTCACTCTCTCTCCTTCTTTCTCCCCTCCCCCTATCAGTGATTGACAGCTCTGGCTCCTCCCACCTGGCCCAGCAGGAGGTTACCTCTGGATGTTCTTCTGTTGCTGGTAGCAACCTGCTCTGCTGTTGCTGATAGCGACCTGCTCTTAAGCCCCTAATTAATGTCTCTTTACAGCAGGGGAGGGGAGGAGGGAGGGACTGAGCCTTGGCTGTTGGCCCAAGTGTGTGTGTGTGTGTGTGTGTGTGTGTGTGTGTGTGCGTGCGTGCGTGTGAGTGAGTGAGTGAGTGAGTGAGTGAGTGAGTGAGTGAATGAGTGAGTGAGTGAGTGAGTGAGAGAGACAGAGAGAGAGAAACTGCCGCCTTAAAACTACTTCTACTCCCGTGCACTTCCCCTACCTTCTTAAGCTCCTCACCATGGTAACTGACCACAACAGAAATGGCCATAGCCCTGCACTCCTCCATAATCCTCCCTAATCACCCTCTGTTGAATAGAGAGACCAGAGGAGAGGAGAGGAGAGGAGAGGAGAGGAGAGGAGAGGAGAGGAGAGGAGAGGAGAGGAGAGGAGAGGAGAGGAGAGGAGAGGAGAGGAGAGGAGAGGAGAGGAGAGGAGAGGAGAGGAGAGGAGAGAGGCCTGCGATGGGTGTTCCAGGAACTACTCAAAGGGTTGGCTGGGGATAGGCTGACAGGGGAGAGGAGAAGGGATGTGGGGAGAGAGAGGAGAGGAGGGAGGAAAAGGGAGTGGAGGAGGAAGGAGGAGAGGCGAGGGAGAGAGGGATAAAAGTGTGTTCCAGAGAGAAGGGTGACACTCTACTGTGAGACTGAATCCTCTGATGAAGCAGCCTGAGGAATGTCAGAGTCTGACCTCTAAAATACCTGATTACTGCTAGAGTCACTCTTCTCCTAGTAGGACCTCTAAAATACCTGATTACTGCTAGAGTCACTCTTCTCCTGGCAGGACCTCTAAAATACCTGATTACTGCTAGAGTCACTCTTCTCCTGGCAGGACATCTAAAATACCTGATTACTGCTAGAGTCACTCTTCTCCTAGTAGGAACTCTAAAATACCTGATTACTGCTAGAGTCACTCTTCTCCTGGCAGGACCTCTAAAATACCTGATTACTGCTAGAGTCACTCTTCTCCTGGCAGGACATCTAAAATACCTGATTACTGCTAGAGTCACTCTTCTCCTGGCAGGACCTCTAAAATACCTGATTACTGCTAGAGTCACTCTTCTCCTGGCAGGACCTCTAAAATACCTGATTACTGCTAGAGTCACTCTTATCCTGGCAGGACCTCTAAAATACCTGATTACTGCTAGAGTCACTCTTCTCCTGGCAGGACCTCTAAAATACCTGATTACTGCTAGAGTCACTCTTCTCCTAGTAGGACCTCTAAAATACCTGATTACTGCTAGAGTCACTCTTCTCCTGGCAGGACCTCTAAAATACCTGATTACTGCTAGAGTCACTCTTCTCCTGGCAGGACCTCTAAAATACCTGATTACTGCTAGAGTCACTCTTCTCCTGGCAGGACCTCTAAAATACCTGATTACTGCTAGAGTCACTCTTCTCCTGGCAGGACCTCTAAAATACCTGATTACTGCTAGAGTCACTCTTCTCCTAGTAGGACCTCTAAAATACCTGATTACTGCTAGAGTCACTCTTCTCCTAGTAGGACCTCTAAAATACCTGATTACTGCTAGAGTCACTCTTCTCCTGGCAGGACCTCTAAAATACCTGATTACTGCTAGAGTCACTCTTCTCCTGGCAGGACCTCTAAAATACCTGATTACTGCTAGAGTCACTCTTCTCCTAGTAGGACCTCTAAAATACCTGATTACTGCTAGAGTCACTCTTCTCCTGGCAGGACCTCTAAAATAACTGATTACTGCTAGAGTGGAGAGGAGAGGGAGGTGAGAGGGAGAGGGAGATGGGGGAGAGAGAGATGGGGGAGAGAGAGAGGGGGGAGAGGGATGGGGAAGAGGGAGAGGAGGGAGAGAGGGGAGAGAGGGAGAGGGGATGAAATGGAGAGGGGGAGAGAGAGGAAAAGGGAGGTAAGCTGTTACTGTAGCTACAGAGATGGAGGGAGGTGAGAGGGAGAGGGGGGTGAGAGGGAAGTATGGTGCAGTAAGCTGTTATGGTAGCTACAGAGATGGAGGGAGGGGAGAGGGAGAGGGGGGTGAGAGGGAAGAATGGTGCAGTAAGCTGTTATGGTAGCTACAGAGGTGGGTTGAGAGGTAAAGGGGGGGTAAACTGTAGTGGCACAGTGAGAGGTAAAGGGGGGTAAACTGTAGTGGCACAGTGAGAGGTAAAGGGAGGTAAACTGTAGTGGCACAGTGAGAGGTAAAGGGGGGTAAACTGTAAGGCCACAGTGAGAGGTAAAGGGGGGTAAACTGTAAGGCCACAGTGAGAGGTAAAGGGGGGTAAACTGTAAGGCCACAGTGAGAGGTAAAGGGGGGTAAACTGTAGGGCCACAGTGAGAGGTAAAGGGGGGTAAACTGTAAGGCCACAGTGAGAGGTAAAGGGGGGTAAACTGTAAGGCCACAGTGAGAGGTAAAGGGGGGTAAACTGTAAGGCCACAGTGAGAGGTAAAGGGGGGTAAACTGTAGGGGCACAGTGAGAGGTAAAGGGGGGTAAACTGTAGTGGCACAGTGAGAGGTAAAGGAGGGTAAACTGTAGTGGCACAGTGAGAGGTAAAGGGGGGTAAACTGTAAGGCCACAGTGAGAGGTAAAGGGGGGTAAACTGTAAGGCCACAGTGAGAGGTAAAGGGGGGTAAACTGTAGTGGCACAGTGAGAGGTAAAGGAGGGTAAACTGTAGTGGCACAGTGAGAGGTTAAGGGGGGTAAACTGTAGGGGCACAGTGAGAGGTAAAGGGAGGTAAACTGTAAGGCCACAGTGAGAGGTTAAGGGGGGTAAACTGTAAGGCCACAGTGAGAGGTAAAGGGGGGTAAACTGTAAGGCCACAGTGAGAGGTAAAGGGGGGTAAACTGTAAGGCCACAGTGAGAGGTAAAGGGGGGTAAACTGTAGTGGCACAGTGAGAGGTAAAGGGAGGTAAACTGTAGGGGCACAGTGAGAGGTAAAGGAGGGTAAACTGTAGTGGCACAGTGAGAGGTTAAGGGGGGTAAACTGTAGGGGCACAGTGAGAGGTAAAGGGAGGTAAACTGTAAGGCCACAGTGAGAGGTTAAGGGGGGTAAACTGTAGGGGCACAGTGAGAGGTAAAGGGAGGTAAACTGTAAGGCCACAGTGAGAGGTAAAGGGAGGTAAACTGTAAGGCCACAGTGAGAGGTAAAGGGGGGTAAACTGTAAGGCCACAGTGAGAGGTAAAGGGGGGTAAACTGTAAGGCCACAGTGAGAGGTAAAGGGGGGTAAACTGTAGGGCCACAGTGAGAGGTAAAGGGGGGTAAACTGTAAGGCCACAGTGAGAGGTAAAGGGGGGTAAACTGTAAGGCCACAGTGAGAGGTAAAGGGGGGTAAACTGTAAGGCCACAGTGAGAGGTAAAGGGGGGTAAACTGTAGGGGCACAGTGAGAGGTAAAGGGGGGTAAACTGTAGTGGCACAGTGAGAGGTAAAGGAGGGTAAACTGTAGTGGCACAGTGAGAGGTAAAGGGGGGTAAACTGTAAGGCCACAGTGAGAGGTAAAGGGGGGTAAACTGTAAGGCCACAGTGAGAGGTAAAGGGGGGTAAACTGTAGGGGCACAGTGAGAGGTAAAGGAGGGTAAACTGTAGGGGCACAGTGAGAGGTAAAGGGGGGTAAACTGTAGTGGCACAGTGAGAGGTTAAGGGGGGTAAACTGTAAGGCCACAGTGAGAGGTAAAGGGAGGTAAACTGTAAGGCCACAGTGAGAGGTAAAGGGGGGTAAACTGTAGGGGCACAGTGAGAGGTAAAGGGGGGTAAACTGTAGTGGCACAGTGAGAGGTAAAGGAGGGTAAACTGTAGTGGCACAGTGAGAGGTAAAGGGGGGTAAACTGTAAGGCCACAGTGAGAGGTAAAGGGGGGTAAACTGTAAGGCCACAGTGAGAGGTAAAGGGGGGTAAACTGTAGGGCCACAGTGAGAGGTAAAGGAGGGTAAACTGTAGTGGCACAGTGAGAGGTTAAGGGGGGTAAACTGTAGGGGCACAGTGAGAGGTAAAGGGAGGTAAACTGTAAGGCCACAGTGAGAGGTAAAGGGGGGTAAACTGTAAGGCCACAGTGAGAGGTAAAGGGAGGTAAACTGTAGGGGCACAGTGAGAGGTAAAGGAGGGTAAACTGTAGTGGCACAGTGAGAGGTAAAGGGGGGTAAACTGTAGGGGCACAGTGAGAGGTAAAGGGAGGTAAACTGTAAGGCCACAGTGAGAGGTAAAGGGGGGTAAACTGTAAGGCCACAGTGAGAGGTAAAGGGGGGTAAACTGTAAGGCCACAGTGAGAGGTAAAGGAGGGTAAACTGTAAGGCCACAGTGAGAGGTAAAGGGGGGTAAACTGTAGGGCCACAGTGAGAGGTAAAGGGGGGTAAACTGTAAGGCCACAGTGAGAGGTAAAGGGGGGTAAACTGTAGGGGCACAGTGAGAGGTAAAGGGGGGTAAACTGTAGTGGCACAGTGAGAGGTAAAGGAGGGTAAACTGTAGGGCCACAGTGAGAGGTTAAGGGAGGTAAACTGTAAGGCCACAGTGAGAGGTAAAGGAGGGTAAACTGTAAGGCCACAGTGAGAGGTAAAGGAGGGTAAACTGTAAGGCCACAGTGAGAGGTAAAGGAGGGTAAACTGTAAGGCCACAGTGAGAGGTTAAGGGAGGTAAACTGTAAGGCCACAGTGAGAGGTAAAGGAGGGTAAACTGTAAGGCCACAGTGAGAGGTAAAGGGGGGTAAACTGTAAGGCCACAGTGAGAGGTAAAGGGGGGTAAACTGTAGGGGCACAGTGAGAGGTAAAGGGGGGTAAACTGTAGTGGCACAGTGAGAGGTAAAGGAGGGTAAACTGTAGTGGCACAGTGAGAGGTAAAGGGGGGTAAACTGTAGGGGCACAGTGAGAGGTAAAGGGAGGTAAACTGTAAGGCCACAGTGAGAGGTAAAGGGGGGTAAACTGTAAGGCCACAGTGAGAGGTAAAGGGGGGTAAACTGTAGTGGCACAGTGAGAGGTAAAGGGGGGTAAACTGTAGGGGCACAGTGAGAGGTAAAGGGGGGTAAACTGTAAGGCCACAGTGAGAGGTAAAGGGGGGTAAACTGTAGGGCCACAGTGAGAGGTAAAGGGGGGTAAACTGTAAGGCCACAGTGAGAGGTAAAGGAGGGTAAACTGTAGGGGCACAGTGAGAGGTAAAGGGGGGTAAACTGTAGGGGCACAGTGAGAGGTAAAGGGGGGTAAACTGTAGTGGCACAGTGAGAGGTAAAGGAGGGTAAACTGTAGTGGCACAGTGAGAGGTAAAGGGGGGTAAACTGTAGGGGCACAGTGAGAGGTAAAGGGAGGTAAACTGTAAGGCCACAGTGAGAGGTAAAGGGGGGTAAACTGTAAGGCCACAGTGAGAGGTAAAGGGAGGTAAACTGTAAGGCCACAGTGAGAGGTAAAGGGGGGTAAACTGTAGGGGCACAGTGAGAGGTAAAGGGGGGTAAACTGTAAGGCCACAGTGAGAGGTAAAGGGGGGTAAACTGTAAGGCCACAGTGAGAGGTAAAGGGGGGTAAACTGTAAGGCCACAGTGAGAGGTAAAGGGGGGTAAACTGTAGGGCCACAGTGAGAGGTAAAGGGGGGTAAACTGTAAGGCCACAGTGAGAGGTAAAGGGGGGTGAACTGTAAGGCCACAGTGAGAGGTAAAGGGGGGTAAACTGTAAGGCCACAGTGAGAGGTAAAGGGGGGTAAACTGTAGGGCCACAGTGAGAGGTAAAGGGGGGTAAACTGTAGGGGCACAGTGAGAGGTAAAGGGAGGTAAACTGTAAGGCCACAGTGAGAGGTAAAGGAGGGTAAACTGTAGTGGCACAGTGAGAGGTAAAGGGGGGTAAACTGTAGTGGCACAGTGAGAGGTAAAGGGAGGTAAACTGTAAGGCCACAGTGAGAGGTAAAGGGAGGTAAACTGTAAGGCCACAGTGAGAGGTAAAGGGAGGTAAACTGTAAGGCCACAGTGAGAGGTAAAGGGGGGTAAACTGTAGTGGCACAGTGAGAGGTAAAGGGGGGTAAACTGTAAGGCCACAGTGAGAGGTAAAGGAGGGTAAACTGTAGTGGCACAGTGAGAGGTAAAGGGGGGTAAACTGTAGGGGCACAGTGAGAGGTAAAGGGAGGTAAACTGTAAGGCCACAGTGAGAGGTAAAGGGGGGTAAACTGTAAGGCCACAGTGAGAGGTAAAGGGAGGTAAACTGTAAGGCCACAGTGAGAGGTAAAGGGGGGTAAACTGTAAGGCCACAGTGAGAGGTAAAGGGGGGTAAACTGTAGGGGCACAGTGAGAGGTAAAGGGGGGTAAACTGTAGTCCCACAGTGAGAGGTAAAGGGGGGTAAACTGTAGTGGCACAGTGAGAGGTTAAGGGGGGTAAACTGTAAGGCCACAGTGAGAGGTTAAGGGGGGTAAACTGTAAGGCCACAGTGAGAGGTAAAGGGAGGTAAACTGTAGTGGCACAGTGAGAGGTAAAGGGGGGTAAACTGTAGGGGCACAGTGAGAGGTAAAGGGGGGTAAACTGTAAGGCCACAGTGAGAGGTAAAGGGGGTAAACTGTAGTGGCACAGTGAGAGGTAAAGGAGGGTAAACTGTAGTGGCACAGTGAGAGGTAAAGGGGGGTAAACTGTAAGGCCACAGTGAGAGGTAAAGGGGGTAAACTGTAGTGGCACAGTGAGAGGTAAAGGAGGGTAAACTGTAGTGGCACAGTGAGAGGTAAAGGAGGGTAAACTGTAGTGGCACAGTGAGAGGTAAAGGAGGGTAAACTGTAGTGGCACAGTGAGAGGTAAAGGGGGGTAAACTGTAAGGCCACAGTGAGAGGTAAAGGAGGGTAAACTGTAGGGGCACAGTGAGAGGTAAAGGAGGGTAAACTGTAGTGGCACAGTGAGAGGTAAAGGAGGGTAAACTGTAGTGGCACAGTGAGAGGTAAAGGGAGGTAAACTGTAAGGCCACAGTGAGAGGTAAAGGGGGGTAAACTGTAGGGGCACAGTGAGAGGTAAAGGGGGGTAAACTGTAAGGCCACAGTGAGAGGTAAAGGGGGGTAAACTGTAAGGCCACAGTGAGAGGTAAAGGGGGGTAAACTGTAAGGCCACAGTGAGAGGTAAAGGGGGGTAAACTGTAGTGGCACAGTGAGAGGTAAAGGGGGGTAAACTGTAAGGCCACAGTGAGAGGTAAAGGGAGGTAAACTGTAAGGCCACAGTGAGAGGTAAAGGGGGGTAAACTGTAGGGCCACAGTGAGAGGTAAAGGGGGGTAAACTGTAAGGCCACAGTGAGAGGTAAAGGGGGGTAAACTGTAGTGGCACAGTGAGAGGTAAAGGGGGGTAAACTGTAAGGCCACAGTGAGAGGTAAAGGGGGGTAAACTGTAGTGGCACAGTGAGAGGTAAAGGGGGGTAAACTGTAAGGCCACAGTGAGAGGTAAAGGGGGGTAAACTGTAAGGCCACAGTGAGAGGTAAAGGGGGGTAAACTGTAAGGCCACAGTGAGAGGTAAAGGGGGGTAAACTGTAAGGCCACAGTGAGAGGTAAAGGGGGGTAAACTGTAAGGCCACAGTGAGAGGTAAAGGGGGGTAAACTGTAAGGCCACAGTGAGAGGTAAAGGGGGGTAAACTGTAGGGGCACAGTGAGAGGTAAGGGGGGTAAACTGTAGGGGCACAGTGAGAGGTAAAGGGGGGTAAACTGTAAGGCCACAGTGAGAGGTAAAGGGGGGTAAACTGTAAGGCCACAGTGAGAGGTTAAGGGGGGTAAACTGTAAGGCCACAGTGAGAGGTAAAGGGGGGTAAACTGTAAGGCCACAGTGAGAGGTAAAGGGGGGTAAACTGTAAGGCCACAGTGAGAGGTAAAGGGGGGTAAACTGTAAGGCCACAGTGAGAGGTAAAGGGGGGTAAACTGTAAGGCCACAGTGAGAGGTAAAGGGGGGTAAACTGTAGGGCCACAGTGAGAGGTAAAGGGGGGTAAACTGTAGGGGCACAGTGAGAGGTAAAGGGGGGTAAACTGTAAGGCCACAGTGAGAGGTAAAGGGAGGTAAACTGTAAGGCCACAGTGAGAGGTAAAGGAGGGTAAACTGTAGTGGCACAGTGAGAGGTAAAGGGAGGTAAACTGTAAGGCCACAGTGAGAGGTAAAGGAGGGTAAACTGTAGTGGCACAGTGAGAGGTAAAGGGGGGTAAACTGTAGTGGCACAGTGAGAGGTAAAGGGAGGTAAACTGTAAGGCCACAGTGAGAGGTAAAGGAGGGTAAACTGTAGTGGCACAGTGAGAGGTAAAGGGGGGTAAACTGTAAGGCCACAGTGAGAGGTAAAGGGGGGTAAACTGTAGGAGCACAGTGAGAGGTAAAGGGGGGTAAACTGTAAGGCCACAGTGAGAGGTAAAGGGGGGTAAACTGTAAGGCCACAGTGAGAGGTAAAGGGGGGTAAACTGTAAGGCCACAGTGAGAGGTAAAGGGGGGTAAACTGTAAGGCCACAGTGAGAGGTAAAGGGGGGTAAACTGTAAGGCCACAGTGAGAGGTAAAGGAGGGTAAACTGTAGTGGCACAGTGAGAGGTAAAGGGGGGTAAACTGTAGTGGCACAGTGAGAGGTAAAGGGGGGTAAACTGTAAGGCCACAGTGAGAGGTAAAGGAGGGTAAACTGTAAGGCCACAGTGAGAGGTAAAGGAGGGTAAACTGTAGTGGCACAGTGAGAGGTAAAGGGGGGTAAACTGTAGGGGCACAGTGAGAGGTAAAGGGAGGTAAACTGTAAGGCCACAGTGAGAGGTAAAGGGGGGTAAACTGTAAGGCCACAGTGAGAGGTAAAGGGGGGTAAACTGTAGGGGCACAGTGAGAGGTAAAGGGGGGTAAACTGTAGTCCCACAGTGAGAGGTAAAGGGGGGTAAACTGTAGTGGCACAGTGAGAGGTTAAGGGGGGGTAAACTGTAAGGCCACAGTGAGAGGTTAAGGGGGGTAAACTGTAAGGCCACAGTGAGAGGTAAAGGGAGGTAAACTGTAGTGGCACAGTGAGAGGTAAAGGGGGGTAAACTGTAGGGGCACAGTGAGAGGTAAAGGGGGGTAAACTGTAGTCCCACAGTGAGAGGTAAAGGGGGGTAAACTGTAAGGCCACAGTGAGAGGTAAAGGAGGGTAAACTGTAGTGGCACAGTGAGAGGTAAAGGGGGGTAAACTGTAGTGGCACAGTGAGAGGTAAAGGAGGGTAAACTGTAGTGGCACAGTGAGAGGTAAAGGAGGGTAAACTGTAGTGGCACAGTGAGAGGTAAAGGAGGGTAAACTGTAGTGGCACAGTGAGAGGTAAAGGGGGGTAAACTGTAAGGCCACAGTGAGAGGTAAAGGAGGGTAAACTGTAGTGGCACAGTGAGAGGTAAAGGAGGGTAAACTGTAGTGGCACAGTGAGAGGTAAAGGGAGGTAAACTGTAAGGCCACAGTGAGAGGTAAAGGGGGGTAAACTGTAAGGCCACAGTGAGAGGTAAAGGGGGGTAAACTGTAGGGGCACAGTGAGAGGTAAAGGGGGGTAAACTGTAAGGCCACAGTGAGAGGTAAAGGGGGGTAAACTGTAAGGCCACAGTGAGAGGTAAAGGGGGGTAAACTGTAAGGCCACAGTGAGAGGTAAAGGGGGGTAAACTGTAAGGCCACAGTGAGAGGTAAAGGGGGGTAAACTGTAAGGCCACAGTGAGAGGTAAAGGGGGGTAAACTGTAGGGCCACAGTGAGAGGTAAAGGGGGGTAAACTGTAAGGCCATAGTGAGAGGTAAAGGGGGGTAAACTGTAAGGCCACAGTGAGAGGTAAAGGGGGGTAAACTGGAGGGGCACAGTGAGAGGTAAAGGGAGGTAAACTGTAAGGCCACAGTGAGAGGCAAAGGGAGGTAAACTGTAAGGCCACAGTGAGAGGTAAAGGGGGGTAAACTGGAGGGCCACAGTGAGAGGTAAAGGGGGGTAAACTGTAAGGCCACAGTGAGAGGTAAAGGGAGGTAAACTGTAGGGGCACAGTGAGAGGTAAAGGGGGGTAAACTGTAAGGCCACAGTGAGAGGTAAAGGGGGGTAAACTGTAGGGCCACAGTGAGAGGTAAAGGGGGGTAAACTGTAAGGCCACAGTGAGAGGTTAAGGGGGGTAAACTGTAGGGGCACAGTGAGAGGTAAAGGGGGGTAAACTGTAAGGCCACAGTGAGAGGTAAAGGGGGGTAAACTGTAAGGCCACAGTGAGAGGTAAAGGGGGGTAAACTGTAAGGCCACAGTGAGAGGTAAAGGGGGGTAAACTGTAAGGCCACAGTGAGAGGTAAAGGGGGGTAAACTGTAAGGCCACAGTGAGAGGTAAAGGGGGGTAAACTGTAAGGCCACAGTGAGAGGTAAAGGGGGGTAAACTGTAGTGGCACAGTGAGAGGTAAAGGGGGGTAAACTGTAAGGCCACAGTGAGAGGTAAAGGGGGGTAAACTGTAAGGCCACAGTGAGAGGTAAAGGGAGGTAAACTGTAGGGCCACAGTGAGAGGTAAAGGGGGGTAAACTGTAGGGGCACAGTGAGAGGTAAAGGGGGGTAAGCTGTAGTGGCAGGTCATTAGTAAAGATTGAAAAAAGTAAGGGGCCTAGACAGCTGCCCTGGGGAATTCCTGATTCTACCTGGATTTTGTTGGAGAGGCTTCCATTAGAGAACACCCTCTGTGTTCTGTTAGACAGGTAACTCTTTATCCACAATATACCAGGGGGTGTAAAGCCATAACACATACGTTTTTCCAGCAGCAGACTATGATCTATAATGTCAAAAGCCGCACTGAAGTCTAACAAAACAGTCCCCACAATATTTTTATTATCAATTTCTCTCAGCCAATCATCAGTCATTTGTGTAAGTGCTGTGCTTGTTGAATGTCCTTCCCTATAAGCGTGCTGAAAGTCTGTTGTCAATGTGTTCACTGTAAAATAGCATTGTATCTGGTCAAACACCATTTTTTCCCAAAGTTTCCAAAGGGTTGGTAACAGGCTGATTGGTCGGCTATTTGAGCCAGTAAAAGGGGCTTTACTATTCTTGGGTAACGGAATGACTTTTGCTTCCCTCCAGGCCTGAGGGCACACAATTTCTAGTAGGCTTAAATTGAAGATATGGCAAATAGGAGTGGCAATATCGTCCGCTATTATCCTCAGCAATTTTCCATCCAAGTTGTCAGACCCTGGTGGCTTGTCATTGATGATAGACAACAGTCATTTTTTCACCTCTTCCACACTCACTTTACGGAATTCAAAATTACAATTCTTGTCTTTCATCATTTGGTCAGATATACTTGGATGTGTAGAGTCAGCGTTTGTTGCTGGCATGTCATGCCTAAATTTGCTAATCTTGCCAAAGAAAACATCTTTGAAGTAGTTGGCAATATTAGTGGGTTTTGTGATGAATGAGCCATCGGATTCAATGAATGACTGTAGAGTAGAGTTGAGTACAGTGCAGTCAAGAAAAGTAAAGTAGAGTATATTTCAGTACAGTAGAGAAGAGTACAGTTCAGTATAGTACACAGTAGAGTGCACTAGAGTAGAGTACAATAGAGTTGAGTACACTATAATATACAGTACTGACCTGAACTATCCCAGTAACTGCTCATTTGGTAGAACATGAGTTAATGTCATTTTTGCTACATTAAATACATGCTTAATCACGTGGACAAGTATCCTGCTTCTATTGTATTGTGTTTTGGAGAAAATGGGGGGGTCATATTAGCAGTAACTGTAAAAAAGTTACTGTGAAACCAAGGTAAATGGCATTAACTGTTACTGCCTTTTACCTTGGGTTGAACCTGCCCTTGGCTGCAGTTACTGCATTTTACCTTGGGTTGAACCTGCCCTTGGCTGCAGTTACTGCCCTTTACTTTGGGTTGAACCTGCCCTTGGCTGCAGTTACTGCCTTTTACCTTGGGTTGAACCTGCCCTTGGCTGCAGTTACTGCCTTTTACCTTGGGTTGAACCTGCCCTTGGCTGCAGTTACTGCCTTTTACCTTGGGTTGAACCTGCCCTTGGCTGCAGTTACTGCCTTTTACCTTGGGTTGAACCTGCTCTTGGCTGCAGTTACTGCCTTTTACCTTGGGTTGAACCTGCCCTTGGCTGCAGTTACTGCCTTTTACCTTGGGTTGAACCTGCCCTTGGCTGCAGTTACTGCCTTTTACCTTGGGTTGAACCTGCCCTTGGCTGCAGTTACTGCCTTTTACCTTGGGTTGAACCTGCCCTTGGCTGCAGTTACTGCCTTTTACCTTGGGTTGAACCTGCCCTTGGCTGCAGTTACTGCCTTTTACCTTGGGTTGAACCGGCCCTCGGCTGCAGTTACTGCCTTTTACCTTGGGTTGAACCTGCCATTGGCTGCAGTTACTGCCTTTTACCTTGGGTTGAACCTGCCCTTGGCTGCAGTTACTGCATTTTACCTTGGGTTGAACCTGCCATTGGCTGCAGTTACTGCCTTTTACCTTGGGTTGAACCTGCCCTTGGCTGCAGTTACTGCCTTTTACCTTGGGTTGAACCTGCCCTTGGCTGCAGTTACTGCCTTTTACCTTGGGTTGAACCTGCCCTTGGCTGCAGTTACTGCCTTTTACCTTGGGTTGAACCTGCCCTTGGCTGCAGTTACTGCCTTTTACCTTGGGTTGAACCGGCCCTCGGCTGCAGTTACTGCCTTTTACCTTGGGTTGAACCTGCCCTTGGCTGCAGTTACTGCCTTTTACCTTGGGTTGAACCTGCCCTTGGCTGCAGTTACTGCATTTTACCTTGGGTTGAACCTGCCCTTGGCTGCAGTTACTGCCTTTTACCTTGGGTTGAACCTGCCCTTGGCTGCAGTTACTGCCTTTTACCTTGGGTTGAACCTGCCCTTGGCTGCAGTTACTGCCTTTTACCTTGGGTTGAACCTTCCCTTGGCTGCAGTTACTGCCTTTTACCTTGGGTTGAACCGGCCCTCGGCAGCAGTTACTGCCTTTTACCTTGGGTTGAACCTGCCCTCGGCAGCAGTTACTGCCTTTTACCTTGGGTTGAACCTGCCCTTGGCTGCAGTTACTGCCTTTTACCTTGGGTTGAACCTGCCCTTGGCTGCAGTTACTGCCTTTTACCTTGGGTTGAACCTGCCCTTGGCAGCAGTTACTTCCTTTTACCTTGGGTTGAACCTGCCCTTGGCTGCAGTTACTGCCTTTTACCTTGGGTTGAACCTGCCCTTGGCTGCAGTTACTGCCTTTTACCTTGGGTTGAACCTGCCCTTGGCTGCAGTTACTGCCTTTTACCTTGGGTTGAACCTGCCCTTGGCTGCAGTTACTGCCTTTTACCTTGGGTTGAACCTGCCCTTGGCTGCAGTTACTGCCTGTTACCTTGGGTTGAACCTGCCCTTGGCTGCAGTTACTGCCTGTTACCTTGGGTTGAACCTGCCCTTGGCTGCAGTTACTGCCTGTTACCTTGGGTTGAACCTGCCCTTGGCTGCAGTTACTGCCTGTTACCTTGGGTTGAACCTGCCCTTGGCTGCAGTTACTGCCTTTTACCTTGGGTTGAACCTGCCCTTGGCTGCAGTTACTGCCTTTTACCTTGGGTTGAACCTGCCCTTGGCTGCAGTTACTGCCTTTTACCTTGGGTTGAACCTGCTCTTGGCTGCAGTTACTGCCTTTTACCTTGGGTTGAACCTGCCCTTGGCTGCAGTTACTGCCTTTTACCTTGGGTTGAACCTGCCCTTGGCTGCAGTTACTGCCTTTTACCTTGGGTTGAACCTGCCCTTGGCTGCAGTTACTGCCTTTTACCTTGGGTTGAACCTGCCCTTGGCTGCAGTTACTGCCTTTTACCTTGGGTTGAACCTGCCCTTGGCTGCAGTTACTGCCTTTTACCTTGGGTTGAACCTGCCCTTGGCTGCAGTTACTGCCTTTTACCTTGGGTTGAACCTGCCCTTGGCTGCAGTTACTGCATTTTACCTTGGGTTGAACCTGCCATTGGCTGCAGTTACTGCCTTTTACCTTGGGTTGAACCTGCCCTTGGCAGCAGTTACTGCCTTTTACCTTGGGTTGAACCTGCCCTTGGCTGCAGTTACTGCCTTTTACCTTGGGTTGAACCTGCCCTTGGCTGCAGTTACTGCCTTTTACCTTGGGTTGAACCTGCCCTTGGCTGCAGTTACTGCCTGTTACCTTGGGTTGAACCTGCCCTTGGCTGCAGTTACTGCCTGTTACCTTGGGTTGAACCTGCCCTTGGCTGCAGTTACTGCCTGTTACCTTGGGTTGAACCTGCCCTTGGCTGCAGTTACTGCCTTTTACCTTGGGTTGAACCTGCCCTTGGCAGCAGTTACTGCCTTTTACCTTGGGTTGAACCTGCCCTTGGCTGCAGTTACTGCCTTTTACCTTGGGTTGAACCTGCCCTTGGCTGCAGTTACTGCCTTTTACCTTGGTATCGTATCATTTCATTCTGATAGTGATGCTATCGAAACCTGTACGACACTGACTGACAGTTACACACACATACATTGCTAATCTAGGGACACAACGTCATCGCACAGCATTCCCCGGGGGGGGGGGGGGGACACTGGTAAGAACTAGCTAGCTAGCTAACTAGCTAACTAGCTAGCGAGCAAAGACTAGCAATGCTACCGGCTCCCATAAGAGGAGATCTGCAATCAATACCAACTTCAATCTATTAACCCTATAATTAATTATATTCTGCTACCTCATTAATAATATATCTACTCACATGTCCAGGGTTTCTGGCTTTCCTTTATATTCCAGTAGTGAGTGACTGTCCCGGTCAGGAAAGTTAAAATCCTTTGGCATGCCAAATGTGTGCTCAATGTGTCCTGCTTTCGGTGCCATCATTACATGAATGCGGGAAGAAACTGTTTTGCCAAAATGCCTTCCACCAATCCCTGTGGTCTAGATGATTCTAGTATCTGTGGGGATCAAAGTCGCCATGTGAGGGTGCATTAGGACTGTACAACCACGTCAATACTAGGTTTTATTCCTGTCAATGTCCGTCCGTCCAATCTAAATAAGCAATATGGCTATAAGAGTCCAAGAAGACGGACATCATCACCAAGCTGTCCTCTGATGCCTGCAAATCGAAGGCAGTTCTGGAATGCCTTGGCTGTGAACAGCATTACATTTTACATTTTAGTCACTAATTACACTGCTCTTTTACTAATAGCATAAAGGAGAAGTATATATAGTAATCTAACACATGAAAATGGACCAACCAAATGTGGTCTTGTTTGGGGGCATTAAAACAATAGCCAGTGTGTAGAATACTACCCAAATAAGCAGAGGCGGATGTGGCATATATCTACCTTTATGTACCTATTTAGGATACATCACCGTGAAGAGAATGATATTTATATCCAGAATTAGGCATTTCTGTGTAGTATAGATCAGGGACCCATGATGTTATTCCGTTACTGGATATAAATGCACTTCACCTACTGTGGTTCAATAACCAAAATAACTCAAGGCATCATGCCATAGCTGACACCCCATTCTTTCTGCAGACATCTTTACATTTTATTTCGGAGCAGATATTTAAGAGATTTCTGGGTAAACGTGGTCATATAAAAAAAACGGAGGGAGATTTTGCCCTAATTCTGTTGCATCTGCACAGTTCTTCCAGCAAATGTGTTTTTGGGAAATGTTCAGTGTAAATTGTTCAAAGTAGTCCTTGTGCATAGAGCTGTATTGTTTGTTAATCTTTTAAATCAATGGTTTTTGTTTGGCATACATTTGAAAGTGGAAAATCTGAGTCAAAGCGTAATTCCGTTACTGTGGAAATGCCCTCTAGCTACACAGAGAGAGAGAAAGAGAGGAGAGAGGGGGAGGTGAGGTGAGAGAGGGGGAGAGGGAGGTGAGAGAGAAAGAGAGGGAGTGGAGAAAGGGGGAGAGTGAGGTGAGAGAGGGGGAGAGAGGGAGGAGAAAGAGGGAGGGAGGGAGGTGAGAGAGAAAGAGAGGGAGGAGAGAGAGAAAGAGGGAGGTGAGAGAGAAAGAGAGGGAGGAGAGAGGGAGGGAGGTGAGAGAGAAAGAGAGGGAGGAGAGAGAGGGAGGGATGTGAGAGAGAAAGAGAGGGAGGAGAGAGGGAGGGAGGTGAGAGAGGGGGGAGAGAGAGAAAGAGGGAGGTGAGAGAGAAAGAGAGGGAGGTGAGAGAGAAAGAGGTGAGAGAGAAAGAGAGGGAGGAGAGAGAGAAAGAGGGAGGTGAGAGAGAAAGAGAGGGAGGAGAGAGAGGGAGGGAGGTGAGAGAGAAAGAGAGGGAGGAGAGAGAGGGAGGGAGGTGAGAGAGAAAGAGAGGGAGGAGAGAGAGGGAGGGAGGAGAGAGAGAAAGAGAGGGAGGTGAGAGAGAAAGAGGTGAGAGAGAAAGAGGGAGGAGAGAGAGAGAGAGAGGGAGGAGAGAGAGGGAGGGAGGTGAGAGAGAAAGAGAGGGAGGTGAGAGAGAGAGAGAGGGAGGTGAGAGAGAAAGAGAGGGAGGAGAGAGAGGGGGAGAGGGAGGTGAGAGAGAAAGAGAGGGAGGAGAGAGAGAGAGGGAGGTGAGAGAGAGAGAGAGAGAGAGAGAGAGAGAGAGAGAGAGAGAGTGAGGGGGAGAGGGAGGAGAGAGAGAGAGGGAGGAGAGAGAGAGAGAAAGAGAGAGAGAGAGAGAGAGAGAGAGAGAGAGAGAGAGAGAGAGAGAGAGAGAGAGAGTGAGGGGGAGAGGGAGGAGAGAGAGAGAGAGAGAGAGAGAGAGAGAGAGAGTGAGGGGGAGAGGGAGGAGAGAGAGAGAGGGAGGTGAGAGAGGGAGTAAGAAGGAGGTAAGCTCCTGACTGATCTGAAGCCAGGCCAGCATATGGCCCACAGCCCTACCAGCTTGCTATTAAAGTCAATTGATAAATAAGTCTATTAATACACAGATGCAGGCAGGGAGATCAGGCAGGGAGATGGGAATTCATGACCATGCAGAACACAACTCAGTCCACTAGAGGCAGTCCACTAGAGGCAGTCCACTAGAGGCAGTCCACTAGAGACAGTCCACTAGAGGCAGTCCACTAGAGGCAGTCCACTAGAGACAGTCCACTAGACACAGCACTAGAGGCAGTCCACTAGAGACAGTCCACTAGAGACAGTCCACTAGAGGCAGTCCACTAGAGGCAGTCCACTAGAGGCAGTCCACTAGACACAGTCCACTAGAGACAGTCCACTAGAGACAGTCCACTAGAGACAGTCCACTAGAGGCAGTCCACTAGAGACAGTCCACTAGAGACAGTCCACTAGAGGCAGTCCACTAGAGACAGTCCACTAGAGGCAGTCCACTAGAGGCAGTCCACTAGACACAGTCCACTAGAGGCAGTCCACTAGAGGCAGTCCACTAGAGACAGTCCACTACAGACAGTCCACTAGAGACAGTCCACTAGAGGCAGTCCACTAGAGGCAGTCCACTAGAGGCAGTCCACTAGAGACAGTCCACTAGAGACAGTCCACTAGAGGCAGTCCACTAGAGGCAGTCCACTAGAGGCAGTCCACTAGACACAGTCCACTAGAGGCAGTCCACTAGAGGCAGTCCACTAGACACAGTCCACTAGAGACAGTCCACTAGAGACAGTCCACTAGAGGCAGTCCACTAGAGACAGTCCACTAGAGGCAGTCCACTAGAGACAGTCCACTAGAGACAGTCCACTAGAGACAGTCCACTAGAGGCAGTCCACTAGAGACAGTCCACTAGAGGCAGTCCACTAGAGACAGTCCACTAGAGGCAGTCCACTAGAGGCAGTCCACTAGAGACAGTCCACTAGAGGCAGTCCACTAGAGGCAGTCCACTAGAGGCAGTCCACTAGACACAGTCCACTAGAGGCAGTCCACTAGAGGCAGTCCACTAGAGGCAGTCTACTAGAGACAGTCCACTAGAGGCAGTCCACTAGAGGCAGTCCACTAGACACAGTCCACTAGAGACAGTCCACTAGAGACAGTCCACTAGAGACAGTCCACTAGAGGCAGTCCACTAGACACAGTCCACTAGAGGCAGTCCACTAGAGGCAGTCCACTAGAGGCAGTCTACTAGAGGCAGTCCACTAGAGACAGTCCACTAGAGGCAGTCCACTAGAGGCAGTCCACTAGAGGCAGTCCACTAGAGGCAGTCCACTAGAGACAGTCCACTAGAGGCAGTCCACTAGAGGCAGTCCACTAGAGGCAGTCTACTAGAGGCAGTCCACTAGAGACAGTCCACTAGAGACAGTCCACTAGAGACAGTCCACTAGAGGCAGTCCACTAGAGGCAGTCCACTAGAGGCAGTCCACTAGACACAGCACTAGAGGCAGTCCACTAGAGGCAGGTGAGATAGTCCACTAGACACAGTCCACTAGAGACAGGTGAGATAGTCCACTCTTTCTCTTGCTCCTTGCAGCCATGCACTTAGAGAACAGTAAAGGGGGCCTTTGAGGTTGAACGTTAATTTTCTTGTCCTTCTACAGACAGGACAGGCAAACCTTGTATTTCACAACATTCCTTATCCTGGGGCGTGGATGACTAAAACCCAGCAACCGCCTGACCTGCCAGAAAGCACTGTTCTCATCACAACATTTACCCATGTTCCAAAAGTCAAACCTGTGTATTTCATTCCACCTGCATTACTGACTGTCCAGGTTACCTTTCTCAGGGAGGTAAAAAGGTGCTTGAAGAAAGAACATTGAGAATTCCTGATCAGTGTTGACTTAATCCATCTCTAATTAAAGATATGATCAGCTCTAATCCTGCAACCTTTCATCGCTGTGATTAACAAACAGAAAGAAACAGCAGGTTGGATCTAAGCCAACCGTGTTTAATACCTGCAGGATTATCAGGATCTAAACCAATCAGGTTTAATACCTTCAGAAACACAAGGGCTGCAGAACAGTAGGCCTAGAACCCTTCTGTATTAACACTGTGTTAAGTAGTGGTGACACTGTGTGTTAAGTAGTGGTGACACTGTGTGTTAAGTAGTGGTGACACTGTGTGTTAAGTAGTGGTGACACTATGTTAAGTAGTGGTGACACTGTGTGTTAAGTAGTGGTGACACTGTGTGTTAAGTAGTGGTGACACTGTGTGTTAAGTAGTGGTGACACTGTGTTAAGTAGTGGTGACACTGTGTTAAGTAGTGGTGACACTGTGTGTTAAGTAGTGGTGACACTGTGTGTTAAGTAGTGGTGACACTGTGTGTTAAGTAGTGGTGACACTATGTTAAGTAGTGGTGACACTGTGTGTTAAGTAGTGGTGACACTGTGTGTTAAGTAGTGGTGACACTGTGTTAAGTAGTGGTGACACTGTGTGTTAAGTAGTGGTGACACTGTGTGTTAAGTAGTGGTGACACTGTGTTAAGTAGTGGTGACACTGTGTTAAGTAGTGGTGACACTATGTGTTAAGTAGTGGTGACACTGTGTGTTAAGTAGTGGTGACACTGTGTGTTAAGTAGTGGTGACACTGTGTGTTAAGTAGTGGTGACACTGTGTGTTAAGTAGTGGTGACACTGTGTGTTAAGTAGTGGTGACACTGTGTGTTAAGTAGTGGTGACACTGTGTTAAGTAGTGGTGACACTGTGTGTTAAGTAGTGGTGACACTGTGTGTTAAGTAGTGGTGACACTGTGTTAAGTAGTGGTGACACTGTGTGTTAAGTAGTGGTGACACTGTGTGTTAAGTAGTGGTGACACTGTGTTAAGTAGTGGTGACACTGTGTGTTAAGTAGTGGTGACACTGTGTGTTAAGTAGTGGTGACACTGTGTTAAGTAGTGGTGACACTGTGTTAAGTAGTGGTGACACTTTTAAGTAGTGGTGACACTGTGTTAAGTAGTGGTGACACTGTGTGTTAAGTAGTGGTGACACTGTGTGTTAAGTAGTGGTGACACTGTGTGTTAAGTAGTGGTGACACTGTGTTAAGTAGTGGTGACACTGTGTTAAGTAGTGGTGACACTATGTGTTAAGTAGTGGTGACACTGTGTGTTAAGTAGTGGTGACACTGTGTGTTAAGTAGTGGTGACACTGTGTGTTAAGTAGTGGTGACACTGTGTGTTAAGTAGTGGTGACACTGTGTGTTAAGTAGTGGTGACACTGTGTGTTAAGTAGTGGTGACACTGTGTTAAGTAGTGGTGACACTGTGTGTTAAGTAGTGGTGACACTGTGTGTTAAGTAGTGGTGACACTGTGTTAAGTAGTGGTGACACTGTGTGTTAAGTAGTGGTGACACTGTGTGTTAAGTAGTGGTGACACTGTGTTAAGTAGTGGTGACACTGTGTTAAGTAGTGGTGACACTGTGTTAAGTAGTGGTGACACTGTGTGTTAAGTAGTGGTGACACTGTGTGTTAAGTAGTGGTGACACTGTGTTAAGTAGTGGTGACACTGTGTTAAGTAGTGGTGACACTTTTAAGTAGTGGTGACACTGTGTTAAGTAGTGGTGACACTGTGTGTTAAGTAGTGGTGACACTGTGTTAAGTAGTGGTGACACTGTGTGTTAAGTAGTGGTGACACTGTGTTAAGTAGTGGTGACACTTAAGTAGTGGTGACACTGTTAAGTAGTGGTGACACTGTGTTAAGTAGTGGTGACACTTTTAAGTAGTGGTGACACTTTTAAGTAGTGGTGACACTGTGTTAAGTAGTGGTGACACTGTGTTGTCAAACAGCATGTCACAATACTGACAGACAACTGAAGGACAGTGACAGGTACTGAAGCCAAACAAGTTAGATTGATGAGAGATATCTGATACTGAATGAAAGGGGAATTACTGTGATACCTGGAGCCAGAAACAGAGAAGCAGTTAACCATTTAAAACGCTGTTCTGTAACGCAGCACCAGCATGGGGGAGTCAGTTGATGCTAAAAGAGAGAGATTGTCCATTTTTTTCACTTTCAGTTTCACTTACTTTGTGAAATGAAGCTAGCTAGTTTAGCCTACTATGTTAGCTAGCTGGCTATGACTATCCAACACAACACTGGAACTCTTCCAAGTCAAGGTAAGCTTTTGGTTTTATTAATTTATTGCCACCGGGGCCCGCCGGTGTAACTGCTTACTGACTGTACACTGTAACGTTACTGCATTATTTATTTTTCGCCTGGTCACACACAGCTGATGTGTTGTTCATTGAAGTCCACAAGCGAAGGGAAAAGGTGAGAGGAGGAGAGTGTGTAGATGCGAGAAGGAATTATACAACGTGGCTGCTATGAAAGTGAACTGTGTTCACGCGTGATAAGGGGTGTATTCATTCCGCCAATTCTGTTGAAAAACGTTCCTTAAACGGAAGCAAACGGAACAAAACGGGGATAAAACATACCTGAATTTGTCCAATAGAAATTGTCGTTTGCAACTGTTGGACTAATGATTACACCCTGTATCAGCTAGACGCAGGCAAGCGTGTGCACGGCGGTGTTGAATGTCACTGTCTGTCCATGTGTCACCGTCTGTCACATCAAATCTGTCTCTCGACATGTGTGCACCTACGTTGTAATCTTTCATTCGTAGGCTAGGGTTGTAGCAACCTCATGATGGGTATAGGGGAAATGTCAGTATCATGTAGTAGCCTGAACCTATCGCTGTTATATTGAACTGGGTGAATGGAATATGAATGACAGTCATCCAACATGCAGTAATAGAAATAAGGCTCTGCTCATGAAAACAAAATTGTCCTCCCTCATCATAAACAGCACTGACCACCACTGATAAACACACACACTACACCACACCATACTAAAACACCCCAGGGCCAACACACACCACACCATAATAAAACACCCCAGGGCCAACACACACCACACCATAATAAATCACCCCAGGGCCAACACACACCACACCATAATAAAACACCACAGGGCCAACACACACCACACCATAATAAAACACCACAGGGCCAACACACACCACACCATAATAAAACACCCCAGGGCCAACACACACCACACCATACTAAAACACCCCAGGGCCAACACACACCACACCATAATAAAACACCACAGGGCCAACACACACCACACCATACTAAAACACCACAGGGCCAACACACACCACACCATAATAAAACACCACAGGGCCAACACACACCACACCATAATAAAACACCACAGGGCCAACACACACCACACCATACTAAAACACCACAGGGCCAACACACACCACACCATACTAAAACACCACAGGGCCAACACACACCACACCATAATAAAACACCACAGGGCCAACACACACCACACCATACTAAAACACCCCAGGGCCAACACACACCACACCATAATAAAACACCACAGGGCCAACACACACCACACCATAATAAAACACCACAGGGCCAACACACACCACACCATAATAAAACACCACAGGGCCAACACACACCACACCATACTAAAACACCCCAGGGCCAACACACACCACACCATACTAAAACACCACAGGGCCAACACACACCACACCATACTAAAACACCACAGGGCCAACACACACCACACCATAATAGCCAGCCTGCCTGGACGGTGAGCTAGCTAGCAGGACTACATGATTACAACTGGCTAGCCAGCCTGCCTGGACGGTGAGCTAGCTAGCAGGACTACATTATTACAACTGGTTAGCCAGCCTGCCTGGACGGTGAGCTAGCTAGCAGGACTACATGATTACAACTGGTTAGCCAGCCTGCCTGGACGGTGAGCTAGCTAGCAGGACTACATGATTACAACTGGTTAGCCAGCCTGCCTGGACGGTGAGCTAGCTAGCAGGACTACATTATTACAACTGGTTAGCCAGCCTGCCTGGACGGTGAGCTAGCTAGCAGGACTACATGATTACAACTGGTTAGCCAGCCTGCCTGGACGGTGAGCTAGCTAGCAGGACTACATGATTACAACTGGCTAGCCAGCCTGCCTGGACGGTGAGCTAGCTAGCAGGACTACATTATTACAACTGGCTAGCCAGCCTGCCTGGACGGTGAGCTAGCTAGCAGGACTACATGATTACAACTGGTTAGCCAGCCTGCGTGGACGGTGAGCTAGCTAGCAGGACTACATGATTACAACTGGTTAGCCAGCCTGCCTGGACGGTGAGCTAGCTAGCAGGACTACATGATTACAACTGGCTAGCCAGCCTGCCTGGACGGTGAGCTAGCTAGCAGGACTACATTATTACAACTGGCTAGCCAGCCTGCCTGGACGGTGAGCTAGCTAGCAGGACTACATGATTACAACTGGTTAGCCAGCCTGCGTGGACGGTGAGCTAGCTAGAAGGACTACATTATTACAACTGGCTAGCCAGCCTGCCTGGACGGTGAGCTAGCTAGCAGGACTACATGATTACAACTGGCTAGCCAGCCTGCCTGGACGGTGAGTTAGCTAGCAGGGCTACATTATTACAACTGGCTAGCCAGCCTGCCTGGACGGTGAGTTAGCTAGCAGGGCTACATTATTACAACTGGCTAGCCAGCCTGCCTGGACGGTGAGCTAGCTAGCAGGACTACATGATTACAACTGGTTAGCCAGCCTGCCTGGACGGTGAGCTAGCTAGCAGGATTTCAGAGAGGGGTCAAGCACAAACTAAAGAGCTATATCATTACACAGCTATGAGACTGTGTTCCATCAAACCTGTTGTGTACTATATCACAGTGGAATCTGACGACAAGAAGGGGACGTCTAGATGGGATTAGTGGAAAGCGGAAGGCTATGGTTAGGGATGGACAGCTGTCATTTCATTAACCCTTTAGAGGACGGTGTTTCTCATGGTGTAACAGGACTCCAGTCAATGTCCTGATAGATACTCTGGTCGTCTTAAAGATCCCGTAATTCCAGACCAGCCGATCCCCACGAGTACGACTGGACATACGAAGCAGCAGTGGCACGGGTCTGACATGACAGGTAGCATTACATCACAACCCCATGGTTTAAGACCCTGGGACATATGGTCTGTTGAGACATAGTAGAGAAATAGGCGTTGACTCTCACTCACAATCAAAAGCTGATAAAAGCTGTTTGGACAGAGAGAAATGCTTTGGGAAGGTTGTGAAAGCCTGAGGAAGAGAAGGCAAACACTGGATGAAGATAAACTTGGAAGAAAGGAATTCACAAGGCTATCCAAGTTTGTTTTCAAGGAAGATTTAAGGAAGATTGATGTATGAATTTGAAGAATTCAGACAGTACCAAGTCAATAACAACAGACGTGACAGACACTTTTACCAGCAGCCATGTCGTGTTGAGTCATGGTCCAGACGGAGAGAGAGAGAGGAAGTCTTCCTGACACCATCTGTTCTCAGTGTAAACTCAGCTAAGCTCCATCGCTCCCCAGATAATACCCACAGGCCTCTACTGCTCCCTCCCTAAATAATACCCAGGATCATCTCTGCTCTGTTAATTGTTCCCAGAGCGTTCAGCGCTTTAATTGATTCCTCAAAAATAAACCAGCCAGCGTCACCCTGGGGGGGGAGTAGCGAGGCTTCTCTACCGGGCCTAACACTTCATACTGTAGGAGGGAGTGGGGCTTCTCTACCGGGCCTGACAGTTCATACTGTAGGAGGGAGTGGGGCTTCTCTACCGGGCCTGACAGTTCATACTGTAGGAGGGAGTGGGGCTTCTCTACCGGGCCTGACAGTTCATACTGTAGGAGGGAGTGGGGCTTCTCTACCGGGCCTGACACTTCATACTGTAGGAGGGAGTGGGGCTTCTCTACCGGGCCTGACAGTCAACTTTGGGCATGAAAAACGGTCCAACTCCACCCCTTTCTCAATTTTCAACCAAAAATGGGGTGTGCCTTTGGTGGACGGATGTGTCATTCTGGTCATGCGTGCCGCGACCGACGTAGCTAGTTTGTTACGTATGTAACTATTGTGATTGCTGAATGCATATACAGGGCAGTCTATTAAAAGCTAGCCTCTATTTCACCTGCCAGAAGAGTTAGGTCTAGGGTTTGCAGAGGAAACTCATGTTCCCATCATCATTAAAGGCCATTTTCTCATTCGACCTCAAATCTAATCATTTTCCCAGAGCAAGAAAAACACATTCGTGAGGGGAGGGGTTACTGGTGACCTCTACTGATACCAAGGTCTGGGAACATCCTAAAATACAACTCCTGGACCAGTGGACATCCCCATGGACGACCGCTGGACAGGGGCCAATCACAACTCTGACCCACTGGACGGAGACCAATCAGAACTCTGACTGGGTGGACCGGGGCCAATCGGAATGTTCACATGGACGGTTCCGGTCCCTGCTGACCAGCTGACCACATCCCTCTAACGCAGCAGTGATCTGTTCCATTCCGTTCCGTTTGGTTTCAACTCAACATCTGGATTAACAACAACATGTAACGGGGAAATCTGGCCCTGAGAATAGCCTTTAAGTGGTGTCTTTTCTAACAGGGAAGAGACTTTTCAGGCAGGGAAAATATTTTCTTCTAAACAGGCCAGAGTCAGGGAAAAGACAGGAGATTATTACACAACCTGATCAAAGGTCTCTCAGGAGTCCCAGCAGACAGCTTGTTGTTCTAGACCCGCATCAGATGAGACAGACGCCCCTAACGCTTCACCTCTAGACCCACTAGCTAACGAGTGGAGACTTTACCAATACCTTAACAGATATGTCAACACAATACAGCACATCAACATGTCTGCAAAAAGAAGGAAGAGATCGTTTCAGAGAGAAGCCCAGATATGAGCGATAATAGATAATAGAGAGTGATAGAGAGAGAGCGAGAGAGAGAGAGCGAGAGAGAGGTAGAGAGAGAGAGAGAGAGAGAGAGAGAGAGAGAGAGAGAGAGAGAGAGAGAGAGAGAGAGAGAGAAAGAGAGAGACAGAGACAGAGACACAGAGACAGAAACAGAGAGAAACAGAGAGAGAGAGAAAGAGAGAGACAGAGACACAGAGACAGAAACAGAGAGAAACACAGAGAGAGAGAGAGAGAGAGAGAGAGAGAGAGAAAGAGAGAGACAGAGACAGAGACACAGAGACAGAAACAGAGAGAAACACAGAGAGAGAGAGAGAGAGAGAGAGAGAGAGAGAGAGAGAGAGAGAGAGAGAGAGAGAGAGAGAGAGAGAGAGAGAGAGAGCGAGAGAGAGAGAGAGAGAGAGAGAGAGAGAGACAGACAGACAGAGAGAGCGAGAGAGAGAGAGAGAGAGAGAGAGCGAGAGCGAGAGAGAGTGAGAGGTAGAGAGAGAGAGCGAGAGAGAGCGAGAGAGAGAGGTAGAGAGAGGTAGAGAGGTAGAGATGGGGGGGAGAACCCAATTTTGATAAACTCCCATATCTATTGGATGAAATACCACAGTGTGCCATCACAGCAACAAGATTTGTGACCTGTTGCCACAAGAAAAGGGTAACCAGTGAAGAACAAACCCATATTTATGTTGATTTATTTTCCCATTTGTACTTTAACTATTTGCACATCGTTACAACACTGTATATAGACATAATATGACATTTGAAATGTCTTTATTCTTTTGGAACTTTTGTGAGTGTAATGTTTACTGTTCATTTTGAATTGTTTATTTCCCTTTTGTTTACTATCTACTTCACTTGCCTTGGCAATGTTAACATACGTTTCCCATGTCAATAAAGCCCCTTGAATTGAGTTGAACTGAGAGAGTGACAGAGACAGACAGACAGAGAGAGAGTAATAGATAGACAGATAGCGGTTTTAGGTGGCATGGCTCCAGGGTAACCAGTTGTACATGTGGGATCTGAATGGTAATGGGGAGCATAACTCCAATTAGCAGGCAGGTCACTGGAGAGGTGCTTTAATCAACTGGTGACCTCTTCCTGATCCTGGTGACCATGATGAGGAGACAACCGGAGACAAACCACATCCATAACAGAAAAGACTAAGGGGCTCTAAGAGAACAACTCAGTTGATCTAGAAAGAATGATGGGTAACGAAGGTCAAGGTTACCTCAAACTATCAACACAAGTGATCACTCTTGACCTTTATTAAAAAAGGTGCAATGTGCAGAAAAGTTAGTTGCTCAAATTCTAATAGTTCGCCTAATTTCAGTTTATGCGACAAAACAAGCAATGTAGTGTAGAACATCCTTGTACCATCTAAACTGCTGTGAAATATATTTTCCGTAACCAAAAATATAGTATTTTCAGCTGTTTGAAGCTGGTGTACAAAACCGAAAGGAAAAGACGCAGAAATGAAACTTAAGAACGGGAAGCATAGAAATAGTGCACATAGAACAGATCTACCTCTTCTTAGACTTGCTTTCAATGAGAATGACAGATCTATAACTCACATTTCTATGTGAATTTGGTCGGGTCGCCCCCAAAAAGTTACATATTGCAGCTTTAAAAAACAGATTCCCATCTGAAGAAAGTGGAGCCTTTCTACCATTATAAAGGGCTGGGTTATAGACCATGAGTGGTGGGCTGGTACAACAATAACACAGGGGTCATAGACCTTGAGTGGTGGGCTGGTACAACAATAACACAGGGGTCATAGACCTCAAGTGGTGGGCTGGTACAACAATAACACAGGGGTCATAGACCTCGAGTGGTGGGCTGGTACAAAAATAACACAGGGGTCATAGACCTCGAGTGGTGGGCTGCTACAACAATAACACAGGGGTCATAGACCTGAAGTGGTGGGCTGGTACAACAATAACACAGGGGTCATAGACCTCAAGTGGTGGGCTGGTACAACAATAACACAGGGGTCATAGACCTGAAGTGGTGGGCTGGTACAACAATAACACAGGGGTCATAGACCTCGAGTGGTGGGCTGGTACAACAATAACACAGGGGTCATAGACCTCGAGTGGTGGGCTGGTACAACAATAACACAGGGGTCATAGACCTGAAGTGGTGGGCTGGTACAACAATAACACAGGGGTCATAGACCTCGAGTGGTGGGCTGGTACAACAATAACACAGGGGTCATAGACCTGAAGTGGTGGGCTGGTACAACAATAACACAGGGGTCATAGACCTGAAGTGGTGGGCTGGTACAACAATAACACAGGGGTCATAGACCTCAAGTGGTGGGCTGGTACAACAATAACACAGGGGTCATAGACCTGAAGTGGTGGGCTGGTACAACAATAACACAGGGGTCATAGACCTGAAGTGGTGGGCTGGTACAACAATAACACAGGGGTCATAGAATTCTTCATCATAGGGCAAGCCCTTCCATTAACGAGCCCTCCGGTCCACCCCACTATTAAAACAGAGAACACCCTTCCACTATCCAGGGAACACCGGAACACAGTCCCCAAACCATAACAAAGGAAAGCAGCAGCCGGCCTCATCTGGTTGTCTTCACACAAACACCACTAACCTATGATTATAGCCTGTTGGAATATTTCCATCACCATCATCATCTGCAGTAAGGATCAATAATTATCATTCCCGATGCTTAATAGATTGATTATCAATAAAGGGGGATTTTATTGCATTAAGCTGTTTGATTCGGATATAATCAACGCATTGCATCTCATAGAGAACAGGCCTTTGGATTAGATTCCTATTATTCATTACTGTCAATATTCCATTTTCTTCCCGATATTACATGTATTGATTCTGTAGGCTATTTTGAAATAGTATCCTAGTCACCTATAGCTATGTGCTTAATGAGCAAGAGTTCCCCAGCCGTAGGTCCATACAGCATAGCAACCCTTTAGTAATGTCTACAGTAACAGCATAGCAACCCTTTAGTAATGTCTACAGTAATAGCATAGCAACCCTTTAGTAATGTCTACAGTAACAGCATAGCAACCCTTTAGTAATGTCTACAGTAACAGCATAGCAACCCTTTAGTCACGGCTACAGTAACAGCATAGCAACCCTTTAGTAATGTCTACAGTAACAGCATAGCAACCCTTTAGTAACGGCTACAGTAACAGCATAGCAACCCTTTAGTCACGGCTACAGTAACAGCATAGCAACCCTTTAGTAATGTCTACAGTAACAGCATAGCAACCCTTTAGTAATGTCTACAGTAACAGCATAGCAACCCTTTAGTAACGTCTACAGTAACAGCATAGCAACCCTTTAGTAACGTCTACAGTAACAGCATAGCAACCCTTTAGTCACGGCTACAGTAACAGCATAGCAACCCTTTAGTCACGGCTACAGTAACAGCATAGCAACCCTTTAGTAATGTCTACAGTAACAGCATAGCAACCCTTTAGTAATGTCTACAGTAACAGCATAGCAACCCTTTAGTAATGTCTACAGTAACAGCATAGCAACCCTTTAGTCACGGCTACAGTAACAGCATAGCAACCCTTTAGTAATGTCTACAGTAACAGCATAGCAACCCTTTAGTAATGTCTACAGTAACAGCATAGCAACCCTTTAGTAATGTCTACAGTAACAGCATAGCAACCCTTTAGTAACGTCTACAGTAACAGCATAGCAACCCTTTAGTCACGGCTACAGTAACAGCATAGCAACCCTTTAGTAACGTCTACAGTAACAGCATAGCAACCCTTTAGTAATGTCTACAGTAACAGCATAGCAACCCTTTAGTCACGGCTACAGTAACAGCATAGCAACCCTTTAGTAACGTCTACAGTAACAGCATAGCAACCCTTTAGTAATGTCTACAGTAACAGCATAGCAACCCTTTAGTCACGGCTACAGTAACAGCATAGCAACCCTTTAGTCACGGCTACAGTAACAGCATAGCAACCCTTTAGTCACGGCTACAGTAACAGCATAGCAACCCTTTAGTCACGGCTACAGTAACAGCATAGCAACCCTTTAGTAACGTCTACAGTAACAGCATAGCAACCCTTTAGTCACGGCTACAGTAACAGCATAGCAACCCTTTGGTAACGGCTACAGTAACAGCATAGCAACCCTTTAGTAATGTCTACAGTAACAGCATAGCAACCCTTTAGTAACGTCTACAGTAACAGCATAGCAACCCTTTAGTAATGTCTACAGTAACAGCATAGCAACCCTTTAGTAACGTCTACAGTAACAGCATAGCAACCCTTTAGTAACGTCTACAGTAACAGCATAGCAACCCTTTAGTAATGTCTACAGTAACAGCATAGCAACCCTTTAGTAACGTCTACAGTAACAGCATAGCAACCCTTTAGTAACGTCTACAGTAACAGCATAGCAACCCTTTAGTAACGTCTACAGTAACAGCATAGCAACCCTTTAGTAACGTCTACAGTAACAGCATAGCAACCAATGCGTGTAGGTGTGGCGCTTCTTTACCTTCAGAAGCGGATCAGGGCCCGGTTTCCCATAGCGATGGAACTTACATTGACGAGTGTTTTAATGATGCATCTTTCCTCCCACAACGGCCGAAGATGTAACATGCGTTTCCCAAAACACCACGCAGAGAGAACAGTCGCTAAGTGCATCGTTGGATTATTTTAAGGCTGGTTATGACACCTACATAAGAGGGTCAAAACCCATAAAACCCACCCCACAAGGCAGAACATTTCATTACACCACAGCCTACGTGTCAACAGTATGTTTATGTTATAGAAAACATTTTAAATTGACCATATTAAATGATCATTCTTACGCACACATTGATGTCAGACATGCAGGGAAACCCCAAAGCTCTGTTGCTGATGACTGGGATGAATGCAGGAGCAGATCTCAGGAGCAGGACAAGACACCCTCTATTTGACTGATGACTGATATCAGGGCCTGTAGGTGATAGGCCTATCCTGCTGATATGATTATGATGGTCATAATGCTTCATGACAGTGTCATAAAGTGTACTTTACAGTCCAAGTAATTTATGATGAAGAAATAAAACATGACTGTAAAGAATTCATTACAACAACAACAAAGGACTTAAGAAACACATTTTCAAACAAAAGGAAACTTCTTGGCAGAAAAAAAAACACATTAGAATAAATGTGGGTTCTGACTCTCCTATGTAGGTTTCATACCCAGCCGTAAAACAACACAATACACATGTCACAACAGGTGTAAATATATGGGCCTTGGCAGTGTTATGACCATGTTATGACCATGTTATGACAACTTATGTCAGCTGTTATGACATGATTATGACCGTGTCATAACGACGCTGGGTGTCAAGTAGTGTTAGCACTTATTCTAACGCTTACCCTGTAATAACGCACCACATCATCGATTTGGCACGTCATGGCGCGCACGCGGTTACACATCATGAAATGTATTGAGACCAATTCCAGACAAGTAGCCTACAAGTAGCAAAATAGAACTCAATTGAACATGACATGTATTTAAACATGATTTAAAATAAGCCTATAGCCTACTGTTTATATTTTTAATACAGTCATCTCGGTTTTAAGTTGAAGCATCTTTTTATACTTTGCTTGTTCGTGTTATTGGCAAAAACATTTGTCAACTTCGTTCTGAATGTATCGGCGGTCACAGAGCGACGGATAAATCATGTGATTTAAAAAAAGCATCTAACGACGCACTTATTGCAGCTTTTCAAGTGCCAAGTTAATAACGATGGTTTTGGGAAACAGCTCAGAGATTTAACGACGGTCCCTACGAAGATTCTAACGACGAACTTTAGCCTTAAGATGCTTTTTTGGGGAAACCGGGTGAAGGTGGCTCGGGTGCAACGGTCCAGGCTATGGTCCAATACGCTCCGGTGATCGAGTTCAATACAGCGCTTCGAATAACAATAGAGTCAATACGTTCAAATGAATATCTTGTCAGCGATGCATGCACTATTATAGAGGCTGATAGGATTCATATCACCTGGGTTTGTAAATAAGCAAAGGTGAATTCACCAATCGAGAGTCAATAGGTTATCGTTTCATACACAGGTAGGCCTATGAGGTGTTGATTTTGTGGAGAGAAGAAGAAAAAAAGCGAGAGAAGTCTGCACTTACCTGCTGAAAATGGCTTCACGAACCCTCTGTATTAGCGCATGGCACAAGCAGACTCCTGTTGTTTCTCGGAAGGATACCAAGGCACCGAAGCAGAGCAGTAGTTGAGTTCTATCACCTTGGACGTCCGAGCGGCTGGTCGCCGTATCCAGGCAACCTCGTCCTCTGCGAAGCACCTGGCGGAAAAGGATCGCGCACAGGCTGGCAAAGGTAGGAAGTTGCAGGGCGGTGGAAAACAGCGTTTTAAGTAAACGGTACGGTACTTCTCTTGCAAATGTGTGGTCTGTTTCATCCAACTAAGGTCCTCCTTACCTCCCTCCTCCCCCTCTCTCTCCCCTCCTCCCCCTGGTCTGCAGGCGCCGTCGCCGACATGGCACCGACGCCCTCTACCGCAATCAGGCCGTTTGCGCACGAGCCGTACCGTATTCTTGATAAATTGTGTGCAGCTCCTGCACCTTGCTACAGATCCTGAACCGGGGAGGCGGGACCGTGGACCCACCGGGTGTGTGGAGGATGCTTAGGCATCAAATCATGTGTTTGATGTATTTGATACCGTTCCATATACTCCGCTCCAGCCATTACCAGGAGCCCGTCCCTCCCAATGAAGGTGTCACCAACCTCCTGTGGTTCCAGCCCAATGAAGGGCTGACTGACTGAATCAGGTGTATCTCACTGGCCTGGGAACCTGGGGGGGTGTTCAGAAGGATGGAAGGTTTTGGTTGAATCGACGTTGTTTCCACATCATTTCAATTGAAATTACGTTGAACCAACGATCTCTATGGCTGCATTTACACAGGCAACTTCCCAATGAAACATTCTGGGCCCAATTGTCTGTTTTGTATTGTCTGGAAACTCACTTGTAGAATTGGTTTGCTGTAGGTCTCTTAAAAAAGAGAAGCCCTGCAAGGTTATTAAAAAAGAGTCTCCAAACCCCCTCTGATTTTAAATCTAGATCTGGTCTTGGTATTTTTCATTTAAATGTATGCCGCCTGTTGTCTAAAATTGATGGGGTTAGGATTTGTGCTAAATCAACTGATGTAATTGTGTTTTCTGAAACCTGGCTCAGCAAGTCTGTTCTTGATAAGGATATTTGTATAAATGGTTATAATGTGTATCGCACCGATGGAGTTAAGAAAGGTGGGGGGTGTGGCTATATATGTAAAGACTAAATTCCTTGTAAGTGTGGCGAAGTCTGAAACTATTTGTAAACAGTTGGAATTTCTTGCTTTGAATCTGGAGGTTCCAAAGGGTCTCTCTATAACTGTGATTGGCTGTTATAGACCCCTCCCCCCCCCCGCCCTCTGCTCTCGGTGATGCATTTTCTTCTCTGATGCACCTTATGTCTGAACTTCTTTACAGTGAAATGATCTTGATTGGTGGTCTCAACTGGTGTTGGTTAAAGCCTGTGTCTGATGATTTTTAATATGTATTTTAATTCTATGAATCTTACACAGTTGATTAATTCACCCACCCGACCAAATCTCAAATGTCCATAGAAATCTACCCTGATTGATTTGATATTGACAAAATGTTCCACATGAATATTCTGTGCGGTTGGTGTTTTCTGAAATGATTTAAGTGACCATTGTGCTGTTGTTGCTGTTAGAAATACTAAGGTACCTAAAACAAACCCACGCTTTATTCGTAAGAGAAATGTTAAGAGTTTTAATGAGCAGGCTTTCTTTCATGTTTTGTTTTATTTTGACCGGAGCAAGATTGAGCTTATTCCTGATGTGGAAACTGCCTTGAAGTCTTTCATTATGGTTTTTTTCCAAATAGTAAACAAACATGCCCCATTCCGCAGGTTCAGAGTTAAAGGGCGGGATAATCCATGGTTTTCTTCTGAGCTGTCCTGTATTATTCACAAACGTAATCTAGCCTGGGCTAAACCAAGGAAATCATGTTCTGATTGGCTTCTTTTTAGACAGCTACGAAACAAGTGTTCTTCTCTTCTCAGGAAGGCCAAGTCTGAATATGTTATGTCTGTTACCACTGATAACCTGAATGACCCTAGAAAGCTTTGGAAGGCTTATTAAGTCTATGTCTGGTAACAGTAATGTTAATGAATTACCGTCACGTGTATTGAAGGACTCTGTTGCTGAATATGAGAACTGAAATGCTGAACTGTTTCAATGAACACTTTGTATAATCTGGTAGGCTGTTTGATTCAGTATCTTCTGTCTCTGTAGAACCCTGTGTGGATGAACCGGTCAGAGCTGGTCAAACTTTTAGCTTTTCCCCATTCTCACTGCAGGAGGTGCGTAAAACCATGAAATCCTTAGATCAGAGAAAAGCTGCAGGTCCTGATCTTCTTAAAACTGGCAGCTGACTTCATAGCTGAACCACTTACATATCTGTTCAATCTAACCCTGGAATGTAATGAAATTCCAAGGATCTGGAAATCAGCATTTGTCCTACCACTTTTAAAAAGGTCGGAGATCCAACTCTTTTAATTAATTATAGGCCAATCTCAAAGCTGTTACCTCTGGCAGAAATACTTCAAACCCTTGTTAGTGAACAGCTAAAGTCGTTGTTATATACTAACTCTATTTTTTAAATGTACCAATCCGGCTTCAGAAAGAAGCATACCACAATTACAGCAGCCATGAAGGTTTTAAATGATATCACTGAAGCCCTTGACAAAAAAAAAACAGCACTGTGTCTCACTTTTTATTGATCTCTCTAAGGCTTTTGCTACAGTTGATCATGCTATCCTGAGGCAGAGATTGTCGAGCCTTTTGATACAGTTGATCATGCTATCCTGAGGCAGAGATTGTCGAGCCTTTTGATACAGTTGATCATGCTATCCTGAGGCAGAGATTGTCGAGCGTAGGTCTTTCGGAGCAGTAGCATGGTTTGGTAACTATCCGTCTGATGGAACTCAGTGCTCTCAATGTGATGGGCTTCATGTCTGTTAAATGGTCTGTCTGTAATGGTCTGTCTGTAATGGTCTGTCTGTAATGGTCTGTCTGTAATGGTCTGTCTGTAATGGTCTGTCTGTTAAATGGTCTGTCTGTAATGGTCTGTCTGTTAAATGGTCTGTCTGTAATGGTCTGTCTGTAATGGTCTGTCTGTAATGGTCTGTCTGTAATGGTCTGTCTGTAATGGTCTGTCTGTAATGGTCTGTCTGTAATGGTCTGTCTGTAATGGTCTGTCTGTTAAATGGTCTGTCTGTAATGGTCTGTCTGTTAAATGGTCTGTCTGTAATGGTCTGTCTGTAATGGTCTGTCTGTAATGGTCTGTCTGTAATGGTCTGTCTGTTAAATGGTCTGTCTGTAATGGTCTGTCTGTTAAATGGTCTGTCTGTAATGGTCTGTCTGTAATGGTCTGTCTGTAATGGTCTGTCTGTAATGGTCTGTCTGTAATGGTCTGTCTGTAATGGGCTGTCTGTAATGGTCTGTCTGTAATGGTCTGTCTGTAATGGTCTGTCTGTAATGGTCTGTCTGTAATGGTCTGTCTGTAATGGTCTGTCTGTAATGGTATGTCTGTAACGGTCTGTCTGTAACGGTCTGTCTGTAACGGTCTGTCTGTAATGGTCTGTCTGTAATGGTCTGTCTGTAATGGTCTGTCTGTAATGGTGTGTCTGTAATGGTCTGTCTGTAATGGTCTGTCTGTAATGGTCTGTCTGTAATGGTCTGTCTGTAATGGTCTGTCTGTAACGGTCTGTCTGTAATGGTCTGTCTGTATTGGTCTGTCTGTAATGGTCTGTCTGTAATGGTCTGTCTGTAATGGTCTGTCTGTAATGGTCTGTCTGTAATGGTCTGTCTGTAATGGTGTGTCTGTAATGGGCTGTCTGTAATGGTCTGTCTGTAATGGTTAAATGGTCTGTCTGTAATGGTCTGTCTGTAATGGTCTGTCTGTAATGGTCTGTCTGTAATGGTCTGTCTGTTAAATGGTCTGTCTGTAATGGTCTGTCTGTAATGGTCTGTCTGTAATGGTCTGTCTGTAATGGTCTGTCTGTAATGGTCTGTCTGTAATGGTCTGTCTGTTAAATGGTCTGTCTGTAATGGTCTGTCTGTAATGGTCTGTCTGTAATGGTCTGTCTGTAATGGTCTGTCTGTTAAATGGTCTGTCTGTTAAATGGTCTGTCTGTTAAATGGTCTGTCTGTAATGGTCTGTCTGTAATGGTCTGTCTGTAATGGTCTGTCTGTAATGGTCTGTCTGTAATGGTCTGTCTGTTAAATGGTCTGTCTGTAATGGTCTGTCTGTAATGGTCTGTCTGTAATGGTCTGTCTGTAATGGTCTGTCTGTAATGGTCTGTCTGTAATGGTCTGTCTGTTAAATGGTCTGTCTGTTAAATGGTCTGTCTGTTAAATGGTCTGTCTGTAATGGTCTGTCTGTAATGGTCTGTCTGTAATGGTCTGTCTGTAATGGTCTGTCTGTTAAATGGTCTGTCTGTAATGGTCTGTCTGTAATGGTCTGTCTGTAATGGTCTGTCTGTAATGGTCTGTCTGTAATGGTCTGTCTGTAATGGTCTGTCTGTTAAATGGTCTGTCTGTAATGGTCTGTCTGTAATGGTCTGTCTGTAATGGTCTGTCTGTAATGGTCTGTCTGTAATGGTCTGTCTGTAATGGTCTGTCTGTTAAATGGTCTGTCTGTTAAATGGTCTGTCTGTTAAATGGTCTGTCTGTAATGGTCTGTCTGTAATGGTCTGTCTGTAATGGTCTGTCTGTAATGGTCTGTCTGTAATGGTCTGTCTGTTAAATGGTCTGTCTGTAATGGTCTGTCTGTAATGGTCTGTCTGTAATGGTCTGTCTGTAATGGTCTGTCTGTAATGGTCTGTCTGTTAAATGGTCTGTCTGTAATGGTCTGTCTGTAATGGTCTGTCTGTAATGGTCTGTCTGTTAAATGGTCTGTCTGTAATGGTCTGTCTGTAATGGTCTGTCTGTAATGGTCTGTCTGTAATGGTGTGCCCCAGGGCTCTGTACTTGGTCCCCTCTTATTCACAATTTGTATAAATAATTTAGACAAAAAAATTTGCAACTTCACTTTTTACGCTGATGATACTGCTATTTATTGTTGTGCCTCGTCTCTCACAAAAGCTTTCCAGAACTTGCAAACTGCTTTTTTATACTGCTGGACATACCTTGTGTCAATAGAAGCTTATCCTCAACAGCTGACACAACTAAACGATTAGTTACCGGAGTGTAACTCCAGTTCTATGAGTGGAGCGGAGCCCCATAGGGGAGCTCTGCTCCTATTGGTTTACAACTAAACGAATGGTGTTTTCTAAAGCAAGAAACAGACCTCTGAACCTTTCACCTATTACTACCTGGCAGGCAGTGACATTGAGGCTGAAACCTCATAGATGACGGCCTCGCTTTTAAATTGCATATTTCAACAACTTACAAAAAATGTTTGAAGCTAAAGTAGGGATTTTATTTTAGGAATAAGGCCTGTTTTTCTTTTGAAACCAGAAGGAGGCTAGTATCAGCTACATGTATGCCTATATATCAGTATCAGCCTATACTAGACTATGGAGATATTTTATACATGAACGCTTCCGCTCAGTGTTCCAGATCAATTGACACCCTTTAACATGGAGCATTGAGATTTATTTTAAACTGTAAAACGGTTACGCACCACTGTCCTTTATATACCAGGGTTGGCTGGCCTTCTCTAGCCACTCGTAGGCTCAGTCACTGGTATACTTTTATTTACGAAGCCATTTTGGGTTTACTACCATTTTATCTGGGTATTTTTATTCTTCAGAAATGTGGAGGGTGCTCCCTTGGTTCGCAGGACTTTATCCTGCTAACTGTTCCAAATGTCCGAAACTGAATTTGGTAAAATGGCTTTTCTGTACTCTGCGCCATCGGCTTGGAACGCCTAACAAAATAGTTTTCAACTGGAAGAACTTGTCCCGATTGGTGTTTTTAAATCATTGATGAAGGATTTGGAGGCTGATTCCCTTGACCTGTCAATGTTTTTAAATAGCTGTTTTATGATTTCGTTATACTCCTGTGATTTCTATGGTTTTTACTAGATTACTTGTAGTTGTGGCGGCAGGTAGTTTAGTGGCTAAGAGCGTTGTGCCAGTAACCGAAAGGTCGCTGGTTCTAATCCCTGAGTCGACTAGGTGAAAAATCTGTCGATGTGCCCCTGAGCAAGGCACTTAACCCTAATTGCTCCTGTAAGTCGCTCTGGATAAGAGCGTCTGCTAAATGACAAAAAATGTAGTTGTTCATGTTGTCTGTCTGTAATTGTGTAATGACTTGATGCTGCCTATCTTGGCCAGGACTCTCTTGAAAAAGACATTTCAAATCTCAATGAGCCCTTCCTCGTTAAATAAAAATGTCCCAAAACATTTTAAGGCTAAATTCATTGTTCAAACCTTTATAGGAGCATCATTTAATCTCTGCGCTGTTTCCCCAAAACCATCGTTATTAATGTTGCACTTGAAAACGATCGTAGACCTAATCTACCGCCTGCCTCTCAGAACAGCTAAGTGCGTCATTAGATACTTTATACACAAAAGATCTCAGATAAACATAGAATCACATGGTTTATCCGTCTCTCTGTGACCGCCGATAACCTCAGAACAAAGTTGACTACAAATACAAAGTTGCAATTCATAAAAACAAGTTACATAAAACAAATGCATCAAATGAAAACCGAGATGACTGCATAAAAATATAAATACAGCCTATTTCAATCCTATTTACAGTTGAAGTCGGAAGTTTACATACATTTAGGTTGGAGTCATTAAAACTCGTTTTTCAACCACTCCACAAATTTCTTGTTAACAAACTATAGTTTTGGCAAGTCGGTTAGGACATCTACTTTGTGGATGACACAAGTAATTTTTCCAACAATTGTTTACAGACAGATTATTTCACTTATAATTCACTGTATCACAATTCCAGTGGGTCAGAAGTTTACATACACTAAGTTGACTGTGCCTTTAAACAGATTGGAAAATTCCAGAAAATGATGTCATGGCTTTAGAAGCTTCTGATAGGCTAATTGACATCATTTGAGTCAATTGGAGGCGTACCTGTGGATGTATTTCAAGGCCTACCTTCAAACTCAGTGCCTCTTTGCTTGACATCATGGGAAAATCAAAAGAAATCAGCCAAGACCTCAGAAAAATAATTTGTAGACCTCCACAAGTCTGGTTCATCCTTGGGAGCAATTTCCAAACGCCTGAAGGTACCACGTTCATCTGTACAAACAATAGTACGCAAGTATAAACACCATGGGACCACGCAGCCGTCATACCGCTCAGGAAGGAGACGCGTTCTGTCTCCTAGAGATGAACGTACTTTGGTGTGAAAAGTGCAAATCAATCCCAGAACAACAGCAAAGGACCTTGTGAAGATGCTGGAGGAAACAGGTACAAAGGTATCTATATCCACAGTAAAACGAGTCCTATATCGACATAACCTGAAAGGCCGCTCAGCAAGGAAGAAGCCACTGTTCCAAAACTGCCATAAAAAAGCCAGACTACGGTTTGAAACTGCACATGGGGACAAAGATCTTACTTTTTGGAGAAATGTCCTCTGGTCTGATGAAACAAAAATAGAACTGTTAGGCCATAATGACCATCGTTATGTTTGGAGGAAAAAGGAGGTTGCTTGCAAGCCGAAGAACACCATCCCAACCGTGAAGCACGGGGGTGGCAGCATCATGCTGTGGGGGTGCTTTGCTGCAGGAGGGACTGGTGCACTTCACAAAATAGATGGCATCATGAGGAAGGAAAATTATGTGGATATATTGAAGCAACATCTCAAGACATCAGTCAGGAAGTTAAAGCTTGGTCGCAAATGGGTCTTCCAAATGGACAACGACCCCAAGCATACTTCCAAAGTTGTGGCAAAATGGCTTAAGGACAACAAAGTCAAGGTATTGGAGTGGCCATCACAAAGCCCTGACCTCAATCCTATAGAAAATGTGTGGGCAGAATTGAAAAAGCGTGTGCGAGCAAGGAGGCCTACAAACCTGACTCAGTTACACCAGCTCTGTCAGGAGGAATGGGCCAAAATTCACCCAACTTATTGTGGGAAGCTTGTGGAAGGCTACCCAAAACGTTTGACCCAAGTTAAACAATTTAAAGCCAATGCTACCAAATACTAATTGAGTGTATGTAAACTTCTGACCCACTGGGAACGTGACGAAATAAATAAAAGCTGAAATAAATCATTCTCTCTACTATTATTCTGACATTTCACATTCTTAAAATAAAGTGGTGATCCTAACTGACCTAAGACAGGGAACTTTTACTAGGATTAAATGTCAGGAATTGTGATAAACTGAGTTTAAATGTATTTGGCTAAGGTGTATGTAAACTTCCGACTTCAACTGTAAATACATTTCATGTCCAATCAATTGAGTTTCAATTTAGTTATATATTTCTACTTGTAGGCTAGTCTGTAATTTGTTGCAATGTATTTCGTGTGTAGCCTAATGTGCGCAATGATGTCTGAAAAATATTTAGTACATTTTTATTGGGTAGCCTAAGCATTAGAATAAGCCATCTCAATATTTGCAAACGTAGGTGGTAATATCTCTCTAGGAGCAGATCCGTCTTCAGTATTGTTAAATAATTATATTAGGGAACGATTTTAATGGAGAAGGCTGATCCGAGAGCAGCGCTGCCTTTCTATCAATCCTACCAGTATGGACACATGATTCAACGAAGCGCTTAGCGACGGGTAGTTCTCTCTGCGTGGTCTTTTGGGAAACGCATGTTACATCTTCGGCTGTTGTGGGAGGAAAGATGCATCATTAAAACATTCGTAAGCCTAAATTCCTTCGCTATGGGAAACCGGCCCTGGACACACACACACACGTTCCATCTTTTTTAGTAACAACATAATACCACTAGAGGTCCTCATTACATCACAGTAAGTAGAGGTCCTCATCACATCACAGTAAGTGGACACCATCATTACATCACAGGAAGTAGAGGTCCTCATTACATCACAGTAAGTAGAGGTCCTCATCACATCACAGGAAGTAGAGGTCCTCATTACATCACAGTAAGTAGAGGTCTTCATCACATCACAGTAAGTAGAGGTCCTCATCACATCACAGTAAGTAGAGATCATCATCACATCACAGGAAGTAGAGGTCATTACATCACATTAAGTAGAGGTCCTCATTACATCACAGTAAGTAGAGGTCCTCATCACATCACAGGAAGTAGAGGTCCTCATTACATCACAGTAAGTAGAGGTCTTCATCACATCACAGTAAGTAGGGGTCCTCATCACATCACAGTAAGTAGAGATCATCATCACATCACAGGAAGTAGAGGTCATTACATCACAGTAAGTAGAGGTCCTCATCACATCACAGGAAGTAGAGGTCCTCATTACATCACAGTAAGTAGAGGTCTTCATCACATCACAGTAAGTAGAGGTCCTCATTACATCACAGTAAGTAGAGGTCCTCATCACATCACAGTAAGTAGAGGTCTTCATCACATCACAGTAAGTAGAGGTCCTCATTACATCACAGTAAGTAGAGGTCCTCATTACATCACAGTAAGTAGAGGTCTTCATCACATCACAGTAAGTAGAGGTCCTCATTACATCACAGTAAGTAGAGGTCCTCATCACATCACAGTAAGTAGAGGTCCTCATTACATCACAGTAAGTAGAGATCATCATCACATCACAGGAAGTAGAGGTCATTACATCACAGTAAGTAGAGGTCCTCATTACATCACAGTAAGTAGAGGTCCTCATCACATCACAGTAAGTAGAGACCATCACATCACAGGAAGTAGAGGCCATCACATCACAGTAAGTAGAGGTCCTCATTACATCACAGTAAGTAGAGGTCCTCATCACATCACAGTAAGTAGAGATCGTCATCACATCACAGGAAGTAGAGGTCCTCATCATGTCACAGGAAGTAGAGGTCCTCATCATGTCACAGGAAGTAGAGGTCCTCATCACATCACAGTAAGTAGAGATCATCATCACATAACAGTAAGTAGAGGTCCTCATTACATCACAGTAAGTAGAGGTCCTCATTACATCACAGTAAGTAGAGGTCCTCATTACATCACAGTAAGTAGAGGTCCTCATCACATCACAGTAAGCAGAGGTCCTCATTACATCACAGGAAGTAGAGGTCCTCATTACATCACAGTAAGTAGAGGTCCTCATTACATCACAGTAAGTAGAGGTCCTCATTACATCACAGTAAGTAGAAGTCCTCATTACATCACAGTAAGTAGAGGTCCTCATTACATCACAGTAAGTAGAGGTCCTCATTACATCACAGTAAGTAGAGGTCCTCATCACATCACAGTAAGTAGAGGTTCTCATCATGTCACAGGAAGTAGAGGTTCTCATCATGTCACAGGAAGTAGAGACCATCACATCACAGTAAGTAGAGGTCCTCATTACAGCAGGGTTCAACCATAGACCTAATATAACTTTAGAGGGCTAGAAGCAGGGTTCAACCATAGACCTAATATAACTTTAGAGAGCTAGAAGCAGGGTTCAACCATAGACCTAATATAACATTAGAGGGCTAGAAGCAGGGTTCAACCATAGACCTAATATAACTTTAGAGAGCTAGAAGCAGGGTTCAACCATAGACCTAATATAACTTTAGAGGGCTAGAAGCAGGGTTCAACCATAGACCTAATATAATTTTATAGGGCTAGAAGCAGGGTTCAACCATAGACCTAATATAACTTTATAGGGTTAGAAGCAGGGTTCAACCATAGACCTAATATAACTTTAGAGGGCTAGAAGCAGGGTTCAACCATAGACCTAATATAACTTTAGAGGGCTAGAAGCAGGGTTCAACCATAGACCTAATATAACTTTAGAGGGCTAGAAGCAGGGTTCAACCATAGACCTAATATAACTTTAGAGAGCTAGAGGCAGGGTTCAACCATAGACCTAATATAACTTTAGAGGGCTAGAAGCAGGGTTCAACCATAGACCTAATATAACTTTAGAGGGCTAGAAGCAGGGTTCAACCATAGACCATGTCAACTGTAGAGACTCAAGTGGTGATGAATGATTCATACTGTAAAGGGTTCTTCATAGCTGTGTTCTGTATGCCGGTGAATAAAACACATCTTCCTGGACATTGATAACGCAAAGGATTGTATTACAGCGGTTAAAGTACAGTGTGTCAAAGTAAAACGTTAGAAAATAAACCACGCGCGTAGCGTTTCGGATTTTAATTTCAACAGTCAACATACATCTTACTGCTTATTAACTTAATCCAAATGTCCACATTGTCCAAAAGTAAAGCTAACTATATTCTGACACAGCAACAACAACCCCTATAACAGACCTACTATCTCTCACCCACGTCCACACACTGTGGGAGCTGAACAGAAGCATGTCTCAGGACAGGGTTCAGCTTTGGGTCAGGGATGGGACCACTGATCTCAGGACAGCTGAAGTGGTAGAACTTACTCAAAGGCCTTCAGCACAGGTATCAAATCATTACATCATTCCTTCAGCACAGGTATCAAATCATTACATCATTCCTTCAGCACAGGTATCAAATCATTACATCATGCCTTTACCACAGGTATCAAATCATTACATCATTCCTTTACCACAGGTATCAAATCATTACATCATTCCTTTACCAAACCATATCAGACAAAACCCACAACCACACCGTTCGTTAATAATATTTAGCGCTTTTATCCAAAGTGACTTACAGTCATGCGTGCATACATTATACGTATGGGTGGGCCCCGGGAATCGAACCCACTCCCCTGGGGTGCAAGCGCCATGCTCTACCAACTGAGCCATTCAGGAACTGTTCAGGAACTGTTCAGGAACTGTTCAGGAACTGTTCAGGAACTGTTCAGGAACTGTTCAGTCGTTCAGGCATCTTTTCCTGCTGCTCAAATAAGACCTGAGATTTGAATTGTCAATGAGCTCCAACATCAGAAGACGAAGACAGAGGGAGAACCCTCTCATTTGGATGTGTGAGGTACTGGATGATTTGACAGAGGGATATCAGGGAGACAGAGGGACAGGAGAACCCTCTCATTTGGATGTGTGAGGTACTGGATGATTTGACAGAGGGATATCAGGGAGACAGAGGGACAGGAGAACCCTCTCATTTGGATGTGTGAGGTACTGGATGATTTGACAGAGGGATATCAGGGAGACAGAGGGACAGGAGAACCCTCTCATTTGGATGTGTGAGGTACTGGATGATTTGACAGAGGGATATCAGGGATCCGTCTCTGATCCCGTTCTTCATAAAGACTTCTTAGGGCTTCAGAAAAGCTCCATGTATCCAACGTCAGGCAGACATCTACTGCTGTTGATGACGATCAGCAACATTCAGAAATTAAATGAAAATGATGAACACTCAAGTTTGTCTCAGTCCTCTTCATCACATTCGTCATCATCATCATCATCACACAGCTGCTTTCTGCTTCCAGGTCAAAGTTAAACTACATTAATGCCAACTGTCGGGACGCGTAGCAGTTCAAGGTTCAAGTCCCTAGTGGGATCACACGATGGGTCCATAACAAGTCTTTCCCCTCAACATGGGACTGGTCTGATCTGAGGATGTTGGGTCGTGCTGGGAGTAGTGGAGACCAGAGAATATACTCCCTAGAACGGACGTCTCCATTCAAAATCAATGATGCCGTAATGGGTGGACTGGGGTCCATATTGAATGTCCCTTGGAGTCTCAGGACACCTCTATGACCTCCATGCTTCCCGAGAAGCTGCTCTGACTCCCCATCTCCTCTCTGGATCGACTCTCCCCTCCTCCTCTCATCCTGTCTCCAATCTCCATCTGACAGCTTCGCCTCTTCAGCTGCTTCTCCAAGGTGCTCTCCTCGTGCCAGCTCCTCCGTGAGTCCCCGTGGTCACCGTTCCTCTGCCGCCCGCGTCGCCTCACCTCCTCCAACCCCTGGCTCACGCTGTACGCCGCCACGCTGCCGCCCCCAAGAATGTTGGCCCCGCCTCCTAAAATGGCGGAGGTGGAGTAGAAGCGGTGTGACTCGGAGAGGTACCACCCCCCCGACGACACGGCGACGGGACCCAATAGGATGTCAGAGTGCCAGCCCTTCAAGGCGGAGCCTAGGTTAGGGGCGGGCTTGGACAGGTGCTGCTGGGAACGTGATAGGCCGAACAGGAAGCCAGTGTGGTTAGGGCTCTCCTCCATACTGCCACTACGGTGGAGCTGCTGGGAACAGGAGAGGGGAGGTGGAGGAGGCTTAGCCTGGCTGGGCTGGTTGGAGGTGGTAGTACCGGTAGTGGTGGAGGAGGAGGAGGAGGAGGAGGAGGTGATGGTTGTGGTGGAGACTACAGGAGGAGCAGAGGTTGCAGCAGGGTCTGTGGGGCTGTCGGCCAGCTCCTTGTCAGGGCTCTGTTCTGGTGTCGACTGCTCCGACACCTCCTCCACAGGAGAGAACTGACACGGTTTACTAGCAGGCTCCTTGAAGCTCCCGGATGGTTTATAATACTCTTGGTCTCCGGGGTGGGGTGCGGGGTGGGGGTAAGGCCTCATGGGGGCGCTGCTGCAGCCTCCTGGCTCCCCGTACGACTTGATGTCCAGAGAGAAGGACCTTTTCAGCCGGGCGGCGCCGTCTTCCGTCCCCTGGTCCAGCTGGAGGCCTTGGAGCCCCTGCAGAGCCTGGACCAGGAGCCTCTCCTCTGGGGGCCAGGGGGCCAAGACACACGGCAGGGTCAGGGGCTCCAGCAGGGCCAGGGCAAGGTCTGGGGGGCTGGGGGTAGGGGTAGGGTTAGGGGGGTCCTGCTCCAGTGGGGGGTGGAGGAGGGGAGAGGGTTTGACCCCAATGGTCTCTCTGACCTCCGACCTTCCAGGAGTCTTGATCTTCTTCTCAAAGTCCAGCAGCTGACCCAGGAAGTTGAAGTTAGGAGAGATGGTGGGCCTCTTCTCCTTCACGAACCTGGAGAGGAAAGACAGAAACACACAGGACATCAGTACTGAAGCTGTAACACACTGGGTTGTTACGGAGTTGGAAAACCTAGAGCAGGGGTGTCAAACGTACGGCCCGCGGGCCAGATCAGGCCCGCAAACGGGTTTAATCCGGCCCGCGAGATGATTTTGAAAAAATAAAAAATATATATATATATATTTTTTTGTAAAGTATAAAAATGCGCTGCAATTTTTCAATAAAATAAACTGCTGTTCCAATTGCGTCCACTGGATGGCGCAATAGCAATTGTGTTAAGCAAGCAAACTGTTTATACCGGGGCAGAGCAAGTAGGTCAAGCACGTGCAGCCAATGAGCTACTTTGTTTTGCCCGCGATATTTATTACGGCTTCTACTTTTAACATTATGTGCTTTGGCACCCTCATTGCCCCAATATGTCTCTGTCAAAAAAGAGAAAAGTGGATGCAGAGTGCAGAGTGTTCCAAGAAAAATGGTCATCCTATTTATTCATGGAATTGAATGGGAAAGCTGTATGTTTGGTGTGTTCAGAGCATGTTGCAGTGCTGAAAGAATATAACCTTCGTCGCCACTATGTGAGTCTTCATGCCGACAAATATGACAACTTTCAAGGACAGCGGAGATGAGAGAAGGTGAATGAACTGTTGGCGGGTCTGAAGAAACAACAGTCTGTGTTTACTCACAGCCGAGACATCAGTGACGCTGCAGTGAAAGCTAGCTACCTCATTGCTAATGAAATCGCAGTGGCTTCAAAACCATTTAGTGAGGGTGAATTTGTAAAAACATGCATGATGAAGGCAGCGGAGATTGTGTGCCCTGAAAAGCGGCAGGCTTTTGCAAATATCAGCCTGACAAGAAACACAGTTGCAGACAGGATTTCCGATCTTTCAGTGGATTTGGACAGCCAGTTGAAGCAAAAAGTAAAGTCATTTATTGCGTTTTCGGTTGCAATTGATGAAAGCACGGACATTACAGATGTTGCACAACTGCCCATTTTCATCCGCGGAGTTGATGACACATTGACCGTCACCGAGGAGTTCGTGGAGTTGGTGCCGATGACAGATACAACGACAGCAGCTGATATTTTTACCGCACTCGTCGGCGCGCTGGACAGGGTCGGAGTGGACTGGTCCCGCGCTGTCAGCCTGGCTACAGATGGTGCGCCCTCAATGATCAGGAAAAAAGCAGGCGTTGTGACAAAGTTCAGAGAGAAAGTGCAATCTGCAAATGGAGGACGTGATTTTTTGACTTTTCACTGTATTTTGCACCAGGAGGCTTTGTGTTGCAAGTCATTAAAGATGGATAACGTCATGAAGGTGGTCATCCAAACTGTTAATTTCATCCGATCCAGAAGCCTGAATCACCGTCAGTTTGACAGCCTTCTCAGAGAGAAAGACCACATCTATGGCCTGCCATACCACACTGAGGTAAGATGGTTAAGCCGAGGTGCTGTGCTGAGGCGTTTCTTTGATTTACGAGAAGAAATTGAACAGTTCATGGAAGAAAAGGGCAAACCAGTGTTAGAATTTCATTCCGCAGAATGGATGCAGGACCTTGCATTTATGGTGGATGTTACAGAGCACCGGAATAACTTGAACAAACAGCTGCAAGGGCGCAACAAAGTTGTCACGCAGTATTATGACAGCATACGTTCTTTCAAGTTGAAGCTGTCATTGTGGGAGACGCAACTTGCCGGTGGTGATGCAGCTCACTTCCCCTGTCTGAAAAATGTGTGCGCGACCCAACATGTGGCAGACATGAAGCGGTTCAAAGATAAAATAACGGGACTGTTACGGGAGTTTGAGCAACGCTTTCAGATTTATGTTTATATGTTTTTATGTTGATGTGCTATTGTTTTTAATTGATTTTATTTTATTTGTATATTTAACCTATTCTTGACTCTGTGGTTCTTGCACTTGTTTGGGGAACAGGATTTCATTCTTTTTATCTACATTTCTGCCTGAGAAATGACACCCTGATATAGTTCTGTGATCTGTGAAACAGTTCTCTTAATCACTGAGGTGTTTGTGTGTTCTTTTTCTTTAGAATTTTCAAATAAACTTGACGTGTTTTATGATTAATAGTGATGTTGTGCTTGTACTATTTTGGACACACTGTCCTCAGGCTCCAGCTTTATGTTGTATGTTGATCGTATTAAAACAAAGAAAACAATCTGAAGTTGTTGTTTTTAAGTTATATATACCATGATTTTTCCGGTCCGGCCCACTTGGGAATAAATGTTCCTCCATGTGGCCCCTGAGCTAAAATGAGTTTGACACCCCTGACCTAGAGGGTCAAGATATCATTCAGGAGGACAGAGCCCCTCACAGTGCACTGTGTTCATTCAGGAGGACAGAGCCCCTCACAGTGCACTGTGTTCATTCAGGAGGACAGAGCCCCTCACAGTGCACTGTGTTCATTCAGGAGGACAGAGCCCCTCACAGTGCACTGTGTTCATTCAGGAGGACAGAGCCCCTCACAGTGCACTGTGTTCATTCAGGAGGACAGAGCCCCTCACAGTGCACTGTGTTCATTCAGGAGGACAGAGCCCCTTACAGTGCACTGTGTTCATTCAGGAGGACAGAGCCCCTCACAGTGCACTGTGTTCATTCAGGAGGACAGAGCCCCTCACAGTGCACTGTGTTCATTCAGGAGGACAGAGCCCCTCACAGTGCACTGTGTTCATTCAGGAGGACAGAGCCCCTCACAGTGCACTGTGTTCATTCAGGAGGACAGAGCCCCTCACAGTGCACTGTGTTCATTCAGGAGGACAGAGCCCCTTACAGTGCACTGTGTTCATTCAGGAGGACAGAGACCCTCACAGTGCACTGTGTTCATTCAGGAGGACAGAGCCCCTCACAGTGCACTGTGTTCATTCAGGAGGACAGAGCCCCTCACAGTGCACTGTGTTCATTCAGGATGACAGAGCCCCTCACAGTGCACTGTGTTCATTCAGGTTGACAGAGACCCTCACAGTTGATTCATCTCACCTGTAAGTCCTTATTGTAGTCCTACTGGGTTTATTCATCTCACCTGTAAGTCCTTATTGTAGTCCTACTGGGTTTATTCATCTCACCTGTAAGTCCTTATTGTAGTCCTACTGGGTTGATTCATCTCACCTGTAAGTCCTTATTGTAGTCCTACTGGGTTGATTCATCTCACCTGTAAGTCCTTATTGTAGTCCTACTGGGTTGATTCATCTCACCTGTAAGTCCTTATTGTAGTCCTACTGGGTTTATTCATCTCACCTGTAAGTCCTTATTGTAGTCCTACTGGGTTTATTCATCTCACCTGTAAGTCCTTATTGTAGTCCTACAGGGTTGATTCATCTCACCTGTAAGTCCTTATTGTAGTCCTACTGGGTTGATTCATCTCACCTGTAAGTCCTTATTGTAGTCCTACTGGGTTGATTCATCTCACCTGTAAGTCCTTATTGTAGTCCTACTGGGTTTATTCATCTCACCTGTAAGTCCTTATTGTAGTCCTACTGGGTTGATTCATCTCACCTGTAAGTCCTTATTGTAGTCCTACTGGGTTGATTCATCTCACCTGTACGTCCTTATTGTAGTCCTACTGGGTTGATTCATCTCACCTGTAAGTCCTTATTGTAGTCCTACTGGGTTGATTCATCTCACCTGTAAGTCCTTATTGTAGTCCTACAGGGTTGATTCATCTCACCTGTAAGTCCTTATTGTAGTCCTACTGGGTTGATTCATCTCACCTGTAAGTCCTTATTGTAGTCCTACTGGGTTGATTCATCTCACCTGTAAGTCCTTATTGTAGTCCTACTGGGTTGATTCATCTCACCTGTAAGTCCTTATTGTAGTCCTACTGGGTTGATTCATCTCACCTGTAAGTCCTTATTGTAGTCCTACTGGGTTTATTCATCTCACCTGTAAGTCCTTATTGTAGTCCTACATGGTTTATTCATCTCACCTGTAAGCTTCGTCTAGTGACATGTCCATCCTCTTCATGATGTAAGCGACAGCGATGGTTGCTGAGCGGGAGATGCCAGCCAGACAGTGGACCAGCACACAGGAGTTGGACGCTTTGGCCTTCTCTATGAACTCCACAGATCTGTCCAACCAGGGGAGGATCTTCTCACAGAAGCTGTCATTGACAGGAACTCGCAGGAAGTGAGACTCGGGGATGTAGTCTGGTTTGGGACAAGTGTTACTGGCATTCAGGACGTACGCAATATCATTCTGTTGCATCATATCCTGTAGAGGAGGGAGGAATACAGCTGGTTAGAATGCTATTACATATACTAATATATAAACTAGTTATACTATAATCTACCTCATACCTTGTTGAGTACGTCTCTCTGACAGCCCAGGTAGAGGTGGGGCAGGATGCGTGTTGGGCCAGAGGTGTTGAGGGGCAGGCAGGGCTGAGAGAGGCAGGAGGGAACCAGGCAGGAAGTACCAAGAAGTGCCTTACCTTCACACAGACCTGGAAACTGCTGGGAAAACTCTGAGAAACCACCTGAAGACACACACACACAGAAACATCTGAATCAAATAAAGGAATAAAAGAGGTTACTGTATTAGAGATCATACTAGAGGTTACTGTATTAGAGATCATCCTAGAGGTTACTGTATTAGAGATCATACTAGAGGTTACTGTATTAGAGATCACACTAGAGGTTACTGTATTAGAGATCATACTAGAGGTTACTGTATTAGAGATCATACTAGAGGTTACTGTATTAGAGATCATACTAGAGGTTACTGTATTAGAGATCATCCTAGAGGTTACTGTATTAGAGATCATACTAGAGGTTACTGTATTAGAGATCACACTAGAGGTTACTGTATTAGAGATCATACTAGAGGTTACTGTATTAGAGATCATACTAGAGGTTACTGTATTAGAGATCATACTAGAGGTTACTGTATTAGAGATCATACTAGAGGTTACTGTATTAGAGATCATACTAGAGGTTACTGTATTAGAGATCATTCTAGAGGTTACTGTATTAGAGATCATACTAGAGGTTACTGTATTAGAGATCATTCTAGAGGTTACTGTATTAGAGATCATACTAGAGGTTACTGTATTAGAGATCATACTAGAGGTTACTGTATTAGAGATCATACTAGAGGTTACTGTATTAGAGATCATACTAGAGGTTACTGTATTAGAGATCATACTAGAGGTTACTGTATTAGAGATCACACTAGAGGTTACTGTATTAGAGATCATACTAGAGGTTACTGTATTAGAGATCACACTAGAGGTTACTGTATTAGAGATCATACTAGAGGTTACTGTATTAGAGATCATACTAGAGGTTACTGTATTAGAGATCACACTAGAGGTTACTGTATTAGAGATCATACTAGAGGTTACTGTATTAGAGATCATACTAGAGGTTACTGTATTAGAGATCATACTAGAGGTTACTGTATTAGAGATCATACTAGAGGTTACTGTATTAGAGATCATACTAGAGGTTACTGTATTAGAGATCATACTAGAGGTTACTGTATTAGAGATCATACTAGAGGTTACTGTATTAGAGATCATTCTAGAGGTTACTGTATTAGAGATCATACTAGAGGTTACTGTATTAGAGATCATTCTAGAGGTTACTGTATTAGAGATCATACTAGAGGTTACTGTATTAGAGATCATACTAGAGGTTACTGTATTAGAGATCATACTAGAGGTTACTGTATTAGAGATCATACTAGAGGTTACTGTATTAGAGATCACACTAGAGGTTACTGTATTAGAGATCACACTAGAGGTTACTGTATTACAGATCATACTAGCGGTTACTGTATTAGAGATCATACTAGAGGTTACTGTATTAGAGATCATACTAGAGGTTACTGTATTAGAGATCACACTAGAGGTTACTGTATTAGAGATCACACTAGAGGTTAATGTATTAGAGATCACACTAGAGGTTACTGTATTAGAGATCATACTAGAAGTTACTGTATTAGAGATCATACTAGAAGTTACTGTTTTAGAGACAGTTGGTGTGAATGTTAAATGCGTCAAAATCGTAATCTGTATTTTTTCGGAATTCGGACGAAAAGACCGCAACATAGTTGGTGAATAAAAGGCCTTTAGTAACAAACTATTTTCTAAGACAGAAGACTTGCACCATCATAAGGCAATACAAGCAGGCTCTGATATTGGCCAATAAACCTGCCTAGCAACAGCAGCCAAACTGAATGGTTGGGTGTTCTACATTATTATCTAGTAGTGTTCATAGAGGACCAACCTGCTGAGTTCATTACACAATACTAATACACTGCCTTCTGCACCCACCGGCACACACACACACACACACACACACACACACACACACACACACACACACACACACACACTCCAGCCACCTGCACCGGCCGACCCTCAGACAAGCTCAGTCCTAGTTGCTTGGCAACCCGTGTACCCGTGGCTCTCCAGCCTCTCCAGATCTGTCCGTCCATGGCTACGTCCCAAATGGCAGCCCATTCCCTGCATAGTAACTGAGCCCCATGGGCTATATAGGGAATAGGGAGCCCCATGGGCTATATAGGGAATAGGGAGCCCCATGGGCTATATAGGGAATAGGGAGCCCCATGGGCTATATAGGGAATAGGGAGCCCCATGGGCTATATAGGGAATAGGGAGCCCCATGGGCTATATAGGGAATAGGGAGCCCCATGGGCTATATAGGGAATAGGGAGCCCCATGGGCTATATAGGGAATAGGGAGCCCCATGGGCTATATAGGGAATAGGGAGCCCCATGGGCTATATAGGGAATAGGGAGCCCCATGGGCTATATAGGGAATAGGGAGCCCCATGGGCTATATAGGGAATAGGGAGCCCCATGGGCTATATAGGGAATAGGGAGCCCCATGGGCTATATAGGGAATAGGGAGCCCCATGGGCTATATAGGGAATAGGCTGCCATTTAGGACTCAGACCAGGAGGACTTCATGAGGAAATGCTCTTAAAGCTCAGAGAAAATGATACAGCATTATACAACCACATGATGCATCTGTCCTCATATCTCTCCTCCTCTCTCCTCCTCCCACCGCTCTCCTCCTCTCATCTCCTCTCCCCACCGTTCTCCTCCTCTCTCCTCCTCTCTCTACCGCTCTCCTCCTCTCTCCTCCTGATCTCCTCCTCCTCTCCCCACCGCTCTCCTCCACTCTCCTCCTCTCTCCTCCTGATCTCCTCCTCTCTCCTCCTCTCCCCACCGCTCTGCTCCTCTCTCCTCCTCCTCTCTCCTCCTCTCTCCTCGTGATCTCCTCCGCTCTCCTCCTCTCATTCCTCCTCTCTACTCTCTCCTCCTCTCTCCTCCTGATTCCTCCTCTCTCTCCTCCTCTCCCCACCGCTCTCCTCCTCTCTCCTCCTGATCTCCTCCTCTCTCCTCCTGATCTCCTCTTCTCTCCTCCTCTCTCTCCTCTCTCCTCCTCCTCTCCCCACCGCTCTCCTCCTCTCTCCTCCTCTCTCCTCCTCCTCTCCCCACCGCTCTCCTCCTCTCTTCCTCCTCTCCTCCTCTCTCCTCCTGATCTCCTCTTCTCTCTCCTCCTCTCCCCACCGCTCCCCTCCTCTCCCCACCGCTCTCCTCCTCTCCTCCTCCTCTCCCCACCGCTCTCCTCCTCTCTTCCTCCTCTCCTCCTCCTCCTCCTCTCTCCTCCTCTCTCCTCCTCTCCCCACCGCTCCCCTCCTCTCCCCACCGCTCTCCTCCTCTCTCCTCCTGATCTCCTCCTCTCTCCTCCTGATCTCCTCTTCTCTCCTCCTCTCTCTCCTCTCTCCTCCTCTCCCCACCGCTCCCCTCCTCTCCCCACCGCTCTCCTCCTCTCTCCTCCTCTCTCCTCCTCCTCTCCCCACCGCTCTCCTCCTCTCTTCCTCCTCTCCTCCTCTCTCCTCCTCTCTTCCTCCTCTCCTCCTCCTCCTCCTCTCTCCTCCTCCTCCTCCTCTCTCCTCCTAACTCACATTACAACAATACTGATGGAACACATCTGATTGATAACATACAGGATGGACGTCCAGCTGTGTATTGTATCCAGGCTTAGGAACCTTCCTCTGTGGGAAATTAACAGAAACTCTACTGGATGTGGAAGCTTAGTGGTTTGAGTGACACAGTGGAAGTTTGATCAGTCTCATATCAACACAGTCACTTCCCCATATGAACCGTCAAGCTGCTGGACAATGTCCACACTGCACTGTAATTAGATTCAGTGACATTTGACTGTATTGTTTGTCAGGTCAGAGAGCCAACAGCAGAATAATCCACTTCCTCTCCAGGGAGAGTTATAATGTCTGATGTGATGTCATAACCTGATGTCTGATAAAGTCTAATGTTACAAGTGCTCTTAATTTGAAGGGAAGTTCCATCCTGATGACATCATCATAGAAACAGGAACCGTATCAGAAACTAAAACTGCCTCCTAACTGACGTTTGAGACAATGAGACTGGAACCACAGAAAGAGGATCTCTTTTACTTTAGGTTTAGTTTACTAAAGGTCATCTGGGACTCTCTTTGGGTCTGACAGCAGTCCAGAATAAAGCTGAGAGCCTTGGACAACTTATCTGGTGTATACACGTTCATTTAACCCATTCACGTCCTCATTTAAACCATCTAGTAGCTGAATGACTGAAGGGGTTTGGCAGTCATTTTCAGTTAGCTGTCCTACCACCAGCAGCTAGCTATCAGTGACCTCACTGTTTAACCCTATGTGGAGAAGGTTGATGAAGAGGAGCGGTAAATGAGTGAATGACTAAGTGTCAGAGACATTGTGAAAGGATGGAAAAAGGTATGTCACCAGCCTGGTTCTGCTCTAGCTGATGAGAGAGGAGGGATGGAGGGAGGGAGAGAGAGGCGGTGAGGGAGGGAGGGAGGGAGGGAGGGAGAGGCGGTGAGGGAGGGAGGGAGGGAGGGGAGAGAGAGAGGGAGAGAGAGGGAGGGAGGGGGAGAGAGAGAGAGAGAGAGAGAGAGAGAGAGAGAGAGAGGGAGGGGAGAGAGGGGTGGGGAGGGAGGGAGAGAGGGAGGAAGGGGAGAGAGAGGGGTGGGGAGGGAGGGAGGGAGGGAGGGGAGAGAGGGAGGGAGGGGTGAGAGAGAGGGGTGGGGAGGGAGGGAGGGAGGGAGGGGAGAGAGAGAGGTGGGGAGGGAGGGAGGGAGGGAGAGAGGCGGTGAGGGAGGGAGGGGAGAGAGGGAGGGAGGGGAGGGAGGGAGGGAGGGAGGGAGGGAGGGAGGGGAGGGAGGGAGTAAGGGAGGGAGGGAGGGAGGGAGGGAGGGGAGGGAGGAGGAGGGAGGGAGGGAGGGAGGGAGATTGGCAGCCATTTTCAGCTAGCTGTCCTATCACCACCTCTCTGGCCAGTGATGAATGAGTGAATGAGTAAGTGTGAGTGATGCTGTGAAAGGATGAAGGAAAGCAGCTGAATGTTCAGTATGTCATCAGCCTAGTTCTAACAGGGAGAGGGAGAGGGAGGGAGGAGGGGAGAGAGAGAGGGGAGAGAGAGAGAGAGAGGGGAGACAGAGAGAGAGAGAGAGAGAGAAGAGAGAGAGAGAGAGAGAGAGAGAGAGAGAGAGAGAGAGAGAGAGAGATGAGAGAGAGAGGAGGAGGAGAGAGAGAGAGGAGAGAGAGAGAGAGAGAGAGGGAGGGAGGGAGGGAGGGAGGGGAGGGAGGGGAGGGAGGGGAGAGGAGAGAGAGGTGGGGAGAGGAGGGAGGGAAAGAGAGGGAGGGGAGAGGAGAGAGAGGTGAGGAGAATGAGGGGCTGAGTGTGTGTGTCTAACCTGAGAGCAGGTGTACGGACGGGAAGCTCCTCTCCAGCTTGGCCAACAGGACGGTGAGGAAGGCCTCCGAGGGAAGGGTCAAGGGGTCAGATGAACTCTGGTCGTACACCACCACCTCCTGACTGCCCACTAGCTCCAACTAGGAGAAGAAGAGAGAGGAAGAGGAGTTAACAGAAACACTCAGAGAGAGGAAGAGGAGTTAACAGAAACATTCAGAGAGAGAGGAAGAGTTAACAGAAACACTCAGAGAGAGAGGAAGAGTTACCAGAAACACTCAGAGAGAGAGAGAGGAAGAGGAGTTAACAGAAACACTCAGAGAGAGAGGAAGAGGAGTTAAGAGAAACACTCAGAGAGAGAGAGGAAGAGTTACCAGAAACACTCAGAGAGAGAGAGGAAGAGTTAACAGAAACACTCAGAGAGAGAGAAGATGAGTTACCAGAAACATCCAGAGAGAGAGAGGAAGAGTTACCAGAAACATCCAGAGAGAGAGAGGAAGAGGAGTTACCAGAAACATCCAGAGAGAGAGAGGAAGAGGAGTTACCAGAAACATTCAGAGAGAGAGGAAGAGTTAAAATACTTAAGTAAAAATACTTTAAAGTACTACTTTAAAGTACTACTTCAGTAGTTTTTGGGGTATCTGCACTTTACTTTACTATTTATATTTTTGACAACTTTTACTTCACTACATTCCTAAAGAAAATATTGTACTTTTTACTCCATACATTTTCCCTGACAACCAAAAGTACTCGTTACATTTTGAATGCATAGTAGGACAGGACAATGGTCCAATTCACACACTTATCCAGAGAACATCCCTGGTCATCCCTACTGCCTCTGATCTGGCGGATTCACTAAACACACATGCATCTTTGGTAAATAATGTCTGAGTGTTGGAGCGTGCCCCTGGATATCCAAACATTTTAAAAAACAAGAACATGGTGCCGTCTGCTTTGCTAAATAATAGGATTTTTAAATGATTTATACTTTTACTTTTGATACTTAAGTATTTTTTTAGCAATTACATTTACTTTTGATACTTAAGTATATTTAAAACCAAATACTTTTAGACTTTTACTCAAGTAGTATTTGACTGGCTGACTTTCACTTGAGTAACTTTCTAGTAAGGTATCTTTACTTTTACTCAAGTAGGACAATTGGGTACTTTTTCCACCACAGCTTTAGGGTTAGAGGTTAGAGAGTGGAGGTGGCTTTAGGGTCAGAGGTTAGAGAGTGGAGGTGGCTTTAGGGTTAGAGGTTAGAGAGTGGAGGTGGCTTTAGGGTCAGAGGTTAGAGAGTGGAGGTGGCTTTAGGGTTAGAGGTTAGAGAGTGGAGGTGGCTTTAGGGTTAGAGGTTAGAGGTTAGAGAGTGGAGGTGGCTTTAGGGTCAGAGGTTAGAGAGTGGAGGTGGCTTTAGGGTCAGAGGTTAGAGAGTGGAGGTGGCTTTAGGGTTAGAGGTTAGAGAGTGGAGGTGGCTTTAGGGTTAGAGGTTAGAGGTTAGAGAGTGGAGGTGGCTTTAGGGTCAGAGGTTAGAGAGTGGAGGTGGCTTTAGGGTCAGAGGTTAGAGAGTGGAGGTGGCTTTAGGGTTAGAGGTTAGAGAGTGGAGGTGGCTTTAGGGTCAGAGGTTAGAGAGTGGAGGTGGCTTTAGGGTCAGAGGTTAGAGAGTGGAGGTGGCTTTAGGGTTAGAGGTTAGAGAGTGGAGGTGGCTTTAGGGTCAGAGGTTAGAGAGTGGAGGTGGCTTTAGGGTCAGAGGTTAGAGAGTGGAGGTGGCTTTAGGGTCAGAGGTTAGAGAGTGGAGGTGGCTTTAGGGTCAGAGGTTAGAGGTTAGAGAGTGGAGGTGGCTTTAGGGTCAGAGGTTATAGAGTGGAGGTGGCT
>NW_028162989.1:225000-237500 GCF_964263955.1 Coregonus lavaretus | reverse complement strand
TTTAGACCAGAGAATAGCACCCTATTCCCTGTATAGTGCACTACTTTAGACCAGAGAATAGCACCCTATTCCCTATATAGTGCACTACTTTAGACCAGAGAATAGCACCCTATTCCCTGTATAGTGCACTACTTTAGACCAGAGAATGGCACCCTATTCCCTATATAGTGCACTACTTTAGACCAGAGAATGGCACCCTATTCCCTATATAGTGCACTACTTTAGACCAGAGAATGGCACCCTATTCCCTATATAGTGCACTACTTTAGACCAGAGAATGGCACCCTATTCCCTATATAGTGCACTACTTTAGACCAGAGAATGGCACCCTATTCCCTATATAGTGCACTACTTTAGACCAGAGAACGGCACCCTATTCCCTATATAGTGCACTACTTTAGACCAGAGAATGGCACCCTATTCCCTATATAGTGCACTACTTTAGACCAGAGAATGGCACCCTATTCCCTATATAGTGCACTATTGTTGACCAGATCCCTACGCGCCCTGGTCAAAGGCAGTGCACTATGTAGGGAATAGGGTGCCATTCTCTGGTCTAAAGTAGTGCACTATATAGGGAATAGGGTGCCATTTGGGATGCAGTGTATCAATGAGCTGCTCCAGAGCCAGGATCAGTTTAGAGCCCTGTGGCTGGATGGTACAGTGAGGGAAATAAGTATTTGATCCCCTGCTGATTTTGTACGTTTGCCCACTGACAAAGAAATGATCAGTCTATAATTTTAATGGTAGATTTATTTGAACAGTGAGAGACAGAATAACAACAACAAAATCCAGAAAAACGCATGTCAAAAATGTTATAAATTGATTTGCATTTTCATGAGGGAAATACGTTTTTGACCCCCTCTCAATCAGAAAGGTTTCTGGCTCCCAGGTGTCTTTTATACAGGTAATGAGCTGAGATTAGGAGCACACTCTTAAAGGGAGTGCTCCAAATCTCAGCTTGTTACCTGTATAAAAGACACCCGTCCACAGAAGCAATCAATCAATCAGATTCCAAACTCTCCACCATTGCCAAGACCAACGAGCTCTCAGAGGATGTCAGGGACAAGATTGTAGACCTACACAAGGCTGGAATGGGCTACAAGACCATCGCCAAGCAGCTTGGTGAGAAGGTGACAACAGTTGGTGCGATTATTCGCAAATGGAAGAAACACAAAAGAACTGTCAATCTCCCTTAGTCTGCAAGATCTCACCTCGGGGAGTTGCAATGATCATGAGAACGGCTAGGAATCAGCCCAGAACTACACGGGAGGATCTTATCAATGATCTCAAGGCAGCTGGGACCATAGTGACCAAGAAAACAATTGGTAACACACTACGCCGTGAAGGACTGAAATCCTGCAGCGTCCCGCAAGGTCCCCCTGCTCAAGAAAGCACATATACAGGCCCGTCTGAAGTTTGCCAATGAACATCTGAATGATTCAGAGGAGAACTGGGTGAAAGTGTTGTGGTCAGATGAGACCAAAATCGAGCTCTTTGGCATCAACTCAACTCGCCGTGTTTGGAGGAGGAGGAATGCTGCCTATGACCCCAAGAACACCATCCCCACCGTCAAACATGGAGATGGAAACATTATGCTTTGGGGGTGTTTTTCTGCTAAGGGGACAGGACAACTTCACCGCATCAAAGGGACGATGGACGGCGCCATGTACCGTCAAATCTTGGGTGAGAACCTCCTTCCCTCAGCCTGGGCATTGAAAATGGGTCGTGGATGGGTATTCCAGCATGACAATGACCCAAAATACACAGCCAAGGCAAGAAAGGAGTGGCTCAAGAAGAAGCACATTAAGGTCCTGGAGTGGCCTAGCCAGTCTCCAGACCTTAATCCCATAGAAAATCTGTGGAGGGAGCTGAAGGTTCGAGTTGCCAAACGTCAGCCTCGAAACCTTAATGACTTGGAGAAGATCTGCAAAGAGGAGTGGGACAAAATCCCTCCTGAGATGTGTGCAAACCTGGTGGCCAACTACAAGAAACGTCTGACCTCTGTGATTGCCAACAAGGGTTTTGCCACCAAGTACAAAGTCATGTTTTGCAGAGGGGTCAAATACTTATTTCCCTCATTAAAATGCAAATCAATTTATAACATTTTTGACATGCGTTTCTTTGGATTTTGTTGTTGTTATTCTGTCTCCCACTGTTCAAATAAACCTACCATTAAAATTATACACTGTGGGCAAACGTACAAAATCAGCAGGGGATCAAATACTTTTTTCCCTCACTGTATACCCAATCACCATGTCTGGGTCCTAAACGGAACCCTATCCCCTATGTAGTGCCCTACTGTTCACCAGGGCCCATATGACACTAGGGAATAGGGTGCCGTTTGGAACCCTATCCCCTATGTAGTGCCCTACTGTTGACCAGGGCCCATATGACACTAGGGAATAGGGTGCCGTTTGGAACCCTATTCCCTATGTAGTGCCCTACTGTTGACCAGGGCCCATATGACACTAGGGAATAGGGTGCCGTTTGGAACCCTATCCCCTATGTAGTGCCCTACTGTTGACCAGGGCCCATATAACACTAGGGAATGCCCTACTGTTGACCAGGGCCCATATGACACTAGGGAATGCCCTACTGTTGACCAGGGCCCATATGACACTAGGGAATGCCCTACTGTTGACCAGGGCCCATATGACACTAGGGAATGCCCTACTGTTGACCAGGGCCCATATGACACTAGGGAATGCCCTACTGTTGACCAGGGCCCATATGACACTAGGGAATGCCCTACTGTTGACCAGGGCCCATATGACACTATGTAGTGCCCTACTGTTGACCAGGGCCCATATGACACTATGTAGTGCCCTACTGTTGACCAGGGCCCATATGACACTATGTAGTGCCCTACTGTTGACCAGGGCCCATATGACACTAGGGAATGCCCTACTGTTGACCAGGGCCCATATGACACTAGGGAATGCCCTACTGTTGACCAGGGCCCATATGACACTAGGGAATGCCCTACTGTTGACCAGGGCCCATATGACACTAGGGAATGCCCTACTGTTGACCAGGGCCCATATGACACTAGGGAATGTCCTACTGTTGACCAGGGCCCATATGACACTATGTAGTGCCCTACTGTTGACCAGGGCCCATATGACACTAGGGAATGCCCTACTGTTGACCAGGGCCCATATGACACTATGTAGTGCCCTACTGTTGACCAGGGCCCATATGACACTATGTAGTGCCCTACTGTTGACCAGGGCCCATATGACACTATGTAGTGCCCTACTGTTGACCAGGGCCCATATGACACTATGTAGTGCCCTACTGTTGACCAGGGCCCATATGACACTATGTAGTGCCCTACTGTTGACCAGGGCCCATATGACACTATGTAGTGCCCTACTGTTGACCAGGGCCCATATGACACTATGTAGTGCCCTACTGTTGACCAGGGCCCATATGACACTAGGGAATGCCCTACTGTTGACCAGGGCCCATATGACACTATGTAGTGCCCTACTGTTGACCAGGGCCCATATGACACTATGTAGTGCCCTACTGTTGACCAGGGCCCATATGACACTATGTAGTGCCCTACTGTTGACCAGGGCCCATATGACACTAGGGAATGCCCTACTGTTGACCAGGGCCCATATGACACTATGTAGTGCCCTACTGTTGACCAGGGCCCATATGACACTATGTAGTGCCCTACTGTTGACCAGGGCCCATATGACACTATGTAGTGCCCTACTGTTGACCAGGGCCCATATGACACTATGTAGTGCCCTACTGTTGACCAGGGCCCATATGACACTATGTAGTGCCCTACTGTTGACCAGGGCCCATATGACACTATGTAGTGCCCTACTGTTGACCAGGGCCCATATGACACTAGGGAATGCCCTACTGTTGACCAGGGCCCATATGACACTATGTAGTGCCCTACTGTTGACCAGGGCCCATATGACACTATGTAGTGCCCTACTGTTGACCAGGGCCCATATGACACTATGTAGTGCCCTACTGTTGACCAGGGCCCATATGACACTATGTAGTGCCCTACTGTTGACCAGGGCCCATATGACACTATGTAGTGCCCTACTGTTGACCAGGGCCCATATGACACTATGTAGTGCCCTACTGTTGACCAGGGCCCATATGACACTATGTAGTGCCCTACTGTTGACCAGGGCCCATATGACACTATGTAGTGCCCTACTGTTGACCAGGGCCCATATGACACTAGGGAATAGGGGGCCGTTTGGGACCCAGCCCACGACTGTTCCAGAATCAGTTGGACATGACATCCATCACCATAATATCATGGTGTGGTTGGTTGGAGATGTTCCACAGTCAGTTGGACATGACATCCATAACCATAATATCATGGTGTGGTTGGTTGGAGATGTTCCAGAATCAGTTGGACATGACATCCATCACCATAATATCATGGTGTGGTTGGTTGGAGATGTTCCAGAATCAGTTTGACATGACATCCATCACCATAATATAATGCTGTGGTTGGTTGGAGATGTTCCAGAATCAGTTGGACATGACATCCATCACCATAATATAATGTTGTGGTTGGTTGGAGATGTTCCAGAATCAGTTGGACATGACATCCATAACCATAATATCATGGTGTGGTTGGTTGGAGATGTTCCACAGTCAGTTTGACATGACATCCATCACCATAATATCATGGTGTGGTTGGTTGGAGATGTTCCACAGTCAGTTGGACATGACATCCATCACCATAATATCATGGTGTGGTTGGTTGGAGATGTTCCACAGTCAGTTGGACATGACATCCATCACCATAATATCATGGTGTGGTTGGTTGGAGATGTTCCACAGTCAGTTTGACATGACATCCATCACCATAATATCATGGTGTGGTTGGTTGGAGATGTTCCACAGTCAGTTTGACATGACATCCATAACCATAATATCATGGTGTGGTTGGTTGGAGATGTTCCACAGTCAGTTGGACATGACATCCATAACCATAATATCATGGTGTGGTTGGTTGGAGATGTTCCACAGTCAGTTTGACATGACATCCATAACCATAATATCATGGTGTGGTTGGTTGGAGATGTTCCACAGTCAGTTGGACATGACATCCATAACCATAATATCATGGTGTGGTTGGTTGGAGATGTTCCACAGTCAGTTGGACATGACATCCATAACCATAATATCATGGTGTGGTTGGTTGGAGATGTTCCAGAATCAGTTGGATGTGACATCCATAACCATAATATCATGGTGTGGTTGGTTGGAGATGTTCCACAGTCAGTTGGATGTGACCTACACTACAGTTCAAGAAGGTTACCAAGAAGGAGAGTGATGGAGTGCTGCATCAGATGACCTGGCCTCCACAATCCCCCGACCTCAACCCAATTGAGATGTTTTGGAATGAGTCGGACCGCAGAGTGAAGGAAAAGCAGCCAACAAGTGCTCAGCATATGTGGGAACTCCTTCAAGACTGTTGGAAAAGCATTCCAGGTGACTACCTCATGAAGCTGGTTGAGAGAATGCCAAGAGTGTCCAAAGCTGTCATCAAGGCAAAGGGTGGCTATTTGAAGATTCTCAAACAATAAAATATATTTTGATTTGTTAAACTTTTTTTTTTTTGTTACTACATGATTTCATATGTGTTATTTCATAGTTTTGATGTCTTCACTATAATTCTACAATGTAGAAAATAGTAAAAATAAAGAAAAAGCCTTGAATGAGTAGGTGTTCTAAAACTTTTGACCGGTAGTGTATATAACTGGTTGGAGGTGTTTCAGAGACAGTTTGATATGACATATATAACTGGTTGGAGACAGAGGGACCGTGGGGTTTATGGCTCTATGCTCCTATTCTAGGGTGGAAAGTTCCACTGCGGTGCCCTTGAACGAACACACACACACACACACACACACACACACACACACACACACACACACACACACACACACACAGAGACACACACAGACACACACAGACACACACAGACACACACACACACACACACACACACCTGACCTGGATAACACGCACAGGCACACACCTGACCTAAATAGCTTGTTGATATCCAGTTTCCACTGCTATGAATAGATATAATTGGAGTCATACTGTAGATGGGACTAAAGCCAGATGGACATTACATGTTTTTAGTCTACGATCAGCTCCCGGCGCTTTTTTTGGAAATCGTAAGAAATCGTAGCAAAACCTGTATTAAAACGTAACGCCGCAGCCCGTAACGTGTAAGCACATAACCCGGCTCCCGAGAACTCTACGGCATCCTGATCATTTCTGAACATGTTGAATGTTGTTCGACCTCAAATCGCCCAGTACCGCCAAGTGTAAGCAGAAAAGCCTGGCCCCTTCGAGCCAATGACAAGTATTTTGGACGTGAAACATTCTAACAAATACAATTTCATACATGCTATCGCAAAATTATTCATTTGGTTGTGTTTATGATGGTCTTAGGTAACATTAGGATACGAAAGAAAATGTATTTCAAAGACCATAATAGCGTTTTCATTAGTTTATGTAACTCTGGGCTCTACTTTGCCTTTTTCCACATTTTGTTACAGCCTGAATTCAAAATGGATGAAATAGGTTTGTTTTCACCCATCTACACATAATACCCCATATTGACAAAGTTTATTGAAAATGAAATACAGAAATCTCTCATTTACATACGTATTCACACCTCTGAGTCAATACTTTGGCGGCGATTACAGCTTTGAGTCGTCTTGGGTATGTCTGAATCAGCTTTGCACATTTTCTCAAGCTCTGTTAAGTTAGATGGACAGCGGCGGTTAACAGCAATCTTAGACTGGGGGGCGAAGATTTACGTTCCAACAGGACAATGACCCCAAGCATACAGCCAAAGCAACACTGGAATGGCTTCAGAACTAGAATGTGAAAGTCCTTGAGTGGCCCAGCCAAAGCCCAGACTTGAATCCCATTAAAAATCTCTGGAAAGACTTGAAGATTGCTGTTCACCGCCGCTCCCCATCTAACTTAACAGAGCTTGAGAAAATCTGCAAGGAAGAATGGGAGAAAATCCCCAAATCCAGATGTACAAAGCTGATAGAGACATACCCAAGACAATTGAATCCATTTTGAATTCAGGCTGTAACAACAAAATGTGGAATAACTCCAAGGGGTATGAATGCTTTCTGAAGGTACTGTATGTTGTCTTGAAACAAAAAAACAACTAAAACAAGTGTTAAAATCCATTAAATTAACACCATCACAAAGATAATTCATTATTCATTTGTTAAGGGCAGGTCTTAAGGAACATTATGATTCAAGAAAATGCAATTCAAAAGAACAGAATGACATATTTTGAGTTTAAATACTTTAGTTTAAATACATTAGTTTAAATACATTAGTGTGCTTTGAGTATTGCGAGTTCATGTGGGGAGGGAATCGCGCCGTAATTCTGCCAAAAAGTTATTGATTTGGAAACTGCGGAATCTGGTCTTTCTGATACACATCAAAACGTCTTACCTGCTTGTGACTCTGTAGGAGAATTTAAAAAAGTCACTTTTTTTCTCCCTGCCTCTGTGTCAATTCCCAGCTGCGCTGTTCATTAGATTCGTCTTCTACAATTTAACAATTGATAATATTGTCTCCCATCAGACTATTGTTAATGTAATATTGTCTGTAGGCTAACTCTTTCATTATATGTCGGTGAATGAGAAGCAGGGGGAAACATTACATGTCCTCTTAAAACTGCTTAGAACTCCAGTTCTGTTTGATATTAAGATTCTGACAACAGTGTGTTATATAGACTGATTTAGGAAAAGGACGGGGGGGGGACGTGACTTTAAAAACGGTAATACATTTCTTTGCCTGAATTAGTTTTGAGTCAACATGACGTTCTCCAAATTCTCTTCTTTCTTGCTTCTGTCTCTGATTACTAGTTCTCTAGAGCAGTGGTTCCCAACCTGGGGTACCAGGACCCCTGGCGGTACTTGGCCTATGGTTCCCAACCTGGGGTACCAGGACCCCTGGCGGTACTTGGCCTATGGTTCCCAACCTGGGGTACCAGGACCCCTGGCGGTACTTGGCCTATGGTTCCCAACCAGCGGTACCAGGACCCCTGGCGGTACTTGGCCTATGGTTCCCAACCTGGGGTACCAGGACCCCTGGCGGTACTTGGCCTATGGTTCCCAACCTGGGGTACCAGGACCCCTGGCGGTACTTGGCCTATGGTTCCCAACCTGGGGTACCAGGACCCCTGGCGGTACTTGGCCTATGGTTCCCAACCTGGGGTACCAGGACCCCTGGCGGTACTTGGCCTATGGTTCCCAACCTGGGGTACCAGGACCCCTGGGGGTACTTGGCCTATGGTTCCCAACCTGGGGTACCAGGACCCCTGGCGGTACTTGGCCTATGGTTCCCAACCTGGGGTACCAGGACCCCTGGCGGTACTTGGCCTATGGTTCCCAACCAGCGGTACCAGGACCCCTGGGGGTACTTGGCCTATGGTTCCCAACCAGCGGTACCAGGACCCCTGGGGGTAATTGGCCTATGGTTCCCAACCAGCGGTACCAGGACCCCTGGGGTTAATTGGCCTATGGTTCCCAACCAGCGGTACCAGGACCCCTGGGGGTAATTGGCCTATGGTTCCCAACCAGCGGTACCAGGACCCCTGGGGGTAATTGGCCTATGGTTCCCAACCTGGGGTACCAGGACCCCTGGGGGTAATTGGCCTATGGTTCCCAACCAGCGGTACCAGGACCCCTGGGGGTAATTGGCCTATGGTTCCCAACCAGCGGTACCAGGAGAAGACTCATGAGATCATAGGCTTACTGGTCAAATGCACATGAAGGGGGAACTTCAGGGTTACTGCGGGCAGAGTAAAATACAGTTGGTGGTACAGTAGCAGAAAATAGATGGGAACCACTGCTCTAGAGAGTTCCTCAACAAGCTTGACACCTTGATAAGCTCATTTACTGACAATGGCTCACCGCTCTTCGTACGCGGCGACTTCAACCTCCCGACGTCTGCCTCCGATTAATTTCTCGCTTTCCCCTCCTTGCCGCTTTTGACCTCACCCTTTCCCAGTCCCCTCCCACTCACAAGGCAGGCAATACGCTTGACCTCATCTTCACTAGAGGCTGTTTGCTTACTAATTTCACTGCAACCCCCCTCCATGTATCTGATCACTACTTAGTTTCCTTTTCTGTCTCCCTCTCCTCCAACCCTAGCCACTCAGCCCCTACCCAGATGGTCATGCACCGTCGCAATCTTCTCTCCCTCCCACTGCTCTCTCCTCTTCTATCCTATCATCTCTCCCTTCTGCTAAATCCTTCTCCTTCCTGCCTCCTAATTCTGCCTCTTCGACCCTACTCTCCTCCCTTTCCGCATTCTATGACTCACACTGTCCCAGTCCAAGCTCTTCTCCGTTCTGCCACCTCAGGTCTCTTGGCCCTCCCACCCCTACGGAAGGGCAGCTCCCCTCAGCCCAGTCCAAGCTCTTCTCTGTCCTGATACCCCTGGTGGAACCAGCTTCTCCCTGATGCTAGGACATCTTCCGAAAACATCTGAAACCCTACCTCTTCAAAGAGTATCTTAAATAATCCCCTCCCACCCTTACTAGCTCTGACTTTATTGAGTAAAAACATTTTTACATTTTAGTCATTTAGCAGACGCTCTTATCCAGAGCGACTTACAGTTAGTGAGTGCATACATTTTCATACTGGCCCCCCCGTGGGAAACGATCCCACAACCCTGGCGTTGCAAGCGCCACGCTCTACCAACTGAGCTACAGGGGACTAAAAATGTACTTACTATGACTGTGATATGTGGCTGTCCCACCTAGCTATCTGCAGATGAATACACTAACTGTAAGTCACTCTGGATAAGAGCGTCTGCTAAATTACTAAAATGTAAATGTCTTCGTTTTTTCTGAGCATAACAATACACATACAAGGAACGCATCATCTTCCTTGGTTGCCTTACTGAACACGCGCAAATATAGCCCGATTCTGGCCCAACTGTCCAATCGTACCGCCGTGTGCGTACTATACCGATGACTAGTAGATTTGGCTTGACTGAACCGTTAAATGGGAGAGGTTCTCCGATGGTTCAAATCCTGTTGTGTGTTTCAGCCTTAAGATGTGTCTTTCCAACGATAAAGGACAGATGATGATGATGAGGTGGTGGAGGAGGTAGATGATCCATTCAGATACTAAAACAGTTCCATTTGTATTTGGGTGAGAGACGAGGCTCTTTGACTTTGGCCAGATATTGGTCTGAGAGAGGTCTGAAGTCCCCCTCACAACTTCAGCCTTAATAACATGATTGATGAGTATATTGTCCATCTGTCATGTTGCTGACTGAAGACAGAACACAGACCAAAGAGCTCTGTTTCACCAGATATAAATGGAACTCTAAGTCCCTGAGCCTCAGATGACCCAGACACCATTTTTTCCCCCCAGACTATTTCTGAGGGCAACAGGTAGCTTAGTGGGTAAGAGCGTTATGCCAGTAACCGAAAGGTCGCTGGTTCTAATCCCCGAGCCGACTAGGTGAAAAATCTGTAGATGTGCCCTTAAGCAAGGCACTTAACCCTAATTGCTCATGTAAGTCACTCTGGATAAGTGATGACTAAAATGTAAAATTTCCAATTTGGGAGGACCTCTGTGGCTTGGAGGCAACTCAGAGTTCAACACACTTAAGGAAGCTCTACTTTCTCTACCGCGTAAAGAAGCTCTACTTTCTCTACCACGTTTTAGAAGCTCTACTTTCTCTACCGCGTTAAGAAGCTCTACTTTCTCTACCTTGTTAAGAAGCTCTACTTTCTCTACTGCGTTAAGAAGCTCTACTTTCTCTACTGCATTAAGCTCTACTTTCTCTACCGCGTTAAGAAGCTCTACTTTCTCTACTGCATTAAGCTCTACTTTCTCTACCGCGTTAAGAAGCTCTACTTTCTCTACTGCATTAAGCTCTACTTTCTCTACCGCGTTAAGAAGCTCTACTTTCTCTACCGCGTTAAGAAGCTCTACTTTCTCTACCGCGTTAAGAAGCTCTACTTTCTCTACTGCGTTAAGCTCTACTTTCTCTACCGCGTTAAGAAGCTCTACTTTCTCTACCGCGTTAAGAAGCTCTACTTTCTCTACCGCGTTAAGAAGCTCTACTCTACTTTCTCTACCGCGTAAAGAAGCTCTACTTTCTCTACTGCGTTAAGCTCTACTTTCTCTACCGCGTTAAGAAGCTCTACTTTCTCTACCGCGTAAAGAAGCTCTACTTTCTCTACCGCGTAAAGAAACTCTACTCTACTTTCTCTACCGCGTAAAGAAGCTCTACTTTCTCTACTGCGTTAAGCTCTACTTTCTCTACCCCGTTAAGAAGCTCTACTTTCTCTACCGCGTAAAGAAGCTCTACTTTCTCTACCGCGTAAAGAAGCTCTACTTTCTCTACCGCGTTAAGAAGCTCTACTTTCTCTACCGCGTTAAGAAGCTCTACTTTCTCTACCGCGTAAAGAAGCTCTACTTTCTCTACCGCGTTAAGAAGCTCTACTTTCTCTACCGCGTAAAGAAGCTCTACTTTCTCTACCGCGTAAAGAAGCTCTACTTTCTCTACCGCGTTAAGAAGCTCTACTTTCTCTACCGCGTTAAGAAGCTCTACTTTCTCTACCGCGTTAAGAAGTTCTACTTTCTCTACCGCATTAAGCTCTACTTTCTCTACCTCGTTAAGAAGCTCTACTTTCTCTACCGCGTAAAGAAACTCTACTCTACTTTCTCTACCGCGTAAAGAAGCTCTACTTTCTCTACTGCGTTAAGCTCTACTTTCTCTACCGCGTTAAGAAGCTCTACTTCCTCTACCTCGTTAAGAAGCTCTACTTTCTCTACCGCGTAAAGAAGCTCTACTCTACTTTCTCTACCGCGTAAAGAAGCTCTACTTTCTCTACCGTGGTAAGAAGCTCTACTTTCTCTACCGCGTTAAGAAGCTCTACTTTCTCTACCGCGTTAAGAAGCTCTACTTTCTCTACCGCGTTAAGAAGCTCTACTTTCTCTACCGCGTTAAGAAGCTCTACTTTCTCTACCGCGTAAAGAAGCTCTACTCTACTTTCTCTACCGCGTAAAGAAGCTCTACTCTACTTTCTCTACCGCGTTAAGAAGCTCTACTTTCTCTACCTTGTTAAGAAGCTCTACTTTCTCTACCGCGTTAAGAAGCTCTACTTTCTCTACCTTGTTAAGAAGCTCTACTTTCTCTACCGCGTAAAGAAACTATACTCTACTTTCTCTACCATGTTAAGAAGCTCTACTTTCTCTAACGCGTTAAGAAGCTCTACTTTCTCTACCGTGTAAAGAAACTCTACTTTCTCTACCGCGTAAAGAAACTCTACTCTACTTTCTCTACCGCGTTAAGAAGCTCTACTTTCTCTACAGTGTTAAGAAGCTCTACTTTCTCTACCTCTTTATAGAAGTTATTCTTTCTCTGCCTCATCACAGAGTTAACTCTAGCTTACAATCATAGGAAAATGTTGCCTCAGTCGTAAAACA